>NC_056730.1:27145002-27342502 GCF_019279795.1 Protopterus annectens | reverse complement strand
AAGTAAGTAAAAAATAATATTGAATATTTTAAGGCTTTTTTCTAGTAAACAAATATGTGCTTGGCAGATTTGTGCCTGGGTCTCATGTCTCTAGGAGGCAATCTGATAAAGAGAAATGGGCTTGGAGAAAATGTTTTCTGAAAGCATTCAAGTGTTTTCCCAGCTGAGAGAGCTATAAAGATAAGACAAAGCCAGACAGCACATAGTGGAAGCACAGGCTGTACCATGCGTCTTAGCATGAGTAACCTTTCTTTTAGGTTATCTCAATTCTGTGTGTGTGGCTGTCAGTTTGGAACATTTGTTCCTATTAGGAGGGTAAAACTTTAATATTTGAAGATGGACATCGTTTTCTGTGTTATTACTAAGTAAAATAGGTTTTAGGGGATATTGAGGTGTGCTTTTATTTTGTTTAAGGACTTTCAATAACACAAACAGTTTTGTAAGATGTGACACAGGCTCAAATAAAGATGACAAGAAACAACTTTACAAAACATTAACCTGCCAGACAGTATATGCATGTAACACAAAAGCTGGAAGTAGAAAGTTAGCAAAAAAGCTGTTATACATAAAAGGTGGAAATAATAACTTTTTAAGAATATGATGCTTTCTGTAATGTCTTTAAATTTCAATGATCTTACAGATCTATACAAAAAAGAAAGAATACTGAACTATATTAAAAACATGGAGTGCAAATAGCTATGCTGCAGGAGACATGCTTAGAAAGAACTGAGCATATACATTTGATAAAGAAAGGATGCTTATTCAGTGGAATCCTGCAACAAAGGAAAACAGGAGTACTTATATTAATTGCAGGAGTAGCTCCAATAGTGATAGAAAAGGACAAACATATAATAATGGTAGTTTTGTAGTACTAAGGGGCTACTGGCAAGGGAGGAGAATTACACTACCATGTATTTATATTTCACCGAATACTATAATGGAGCTTAAGAACATTCTGGGAGAAATAATCAGCTTTCAGGAAGGAATATTACTTATAGATGAGGACTGGAATTTGATCTGCAACAGTGAAGATGTGCCTGGGGGCCCACAAGAGGAAATATAACATAGGAAAGAGAAGAAATATATGAAAATATTTAGTAATGAAGATGTGAATTCAGTACTAGGAGTTAACTAAATTTGCATATTATTCTTCAAGATACAGAAACTAGGCTTGGCTGGACAGAATTTATATGTCATAGAAACATGAGCATTTAATTGAAGGTCTTAATATGCACCAATAACTATGTTAGATCATGCGTCAATAATAACTAAAATAAAAACTCAGGGTAATGAAATAAATATGGGACACTTGTGCTTTCCACACCTATCTGTTGAAAAGAGAGGAATTTAAGGAAGGGTTAGTGGAAATTATTCAGGCGCTATTAGAGAAGATAGAAATTTCATCTGAAAATATAGCTAGGAAGTGGGATACAATTAAAGTGTAGTTTAAAAATAGAGTGGAAATAAAAGAATGGGAGATATGGGTAAGAAGCAACAAGAATTATTTAGAGGAACTGGCAAAATGGGGGAATCCCACAGAACAAGAACAGGAACAACTGCAGAATGCTAAACAATAAATAAGTGCTTACCTTGATAATATGCATGAGATTAGAAAGATTGCTGTTAAGCAACTGTTTTTTGGTAATAACACTAGAGCACTAAAACTTTTACCATTATGACTCAGGCAACAAAAAGTAGAAAGGGATGTCGCCAAGCTTAGGGTGCCTATAACAAGGAAGATAACGAGAGATCCTGTAAAAGTATTAGAAATATTTTAGAAATTCTGTGAAAGTCTGTATAAAGCAGAGAAATATGGAAATCAAGGAAAGATACAAATGGAAGTAAATATGCCAAACGTTAGAGGCAGATGAGACTCAATTACTAACAGTTAGGATAGGAGGAGATGAGATAAAAATAGTGATGTGTAACCAATCTACAGGAAAGTTCCCGAGAACAGATGGTATTCCTGTGGAATTCTGGAAGCTAGGAGAGAAAAAAATGATAAAGATCTGGAAGGATTTAACAGTATTTTAAGAAGCGGAGACGTACCAACATCCGGGAAGAAAGCAGTAGTAGTTCTAGTACCTAAAAAGGATAAAGATCCATCAGATCCAGCTTCATACAAGCCAATTTCAATATTAAACCATGATTATAAAGTGTTTATGTCCATAATGGTTAAAAGAGTGTCAAAAGTGATGCCAAAATTGATAGACATGGATCAGTGTGGTTTTGTGGAGGGAGGGCAAATATTTGACATCATTAACAGAATATTGATGATCCAGAGGGAAGCAGAATGTAAGAAAATACCATTGTTGTTGGTGGGTCTTGATACAGAAAAAGCATTTGACAGAGTAAGCTGGTATTTTATGGACAGGGCAATGGAAGCATTTGATTTCCCAAATAAAATTATAAGGTTGATTAGGAGGACATATGAAGGATCAGATGCAAAAATTAAAGTGCGTGGGGTCCTCTCTGATAATTTCTGCTTGATCAGAGGAACCAAACAATGGTGTCTTCTTTCCCCTTTCTTATTTGCATTATATTTAGAACCACTGGAAAAGAAAATAAGGGACTCAGAAATTCAAGGATATAATTGGTATGGTAGTCAAGAAAAGCTGTTTGCAGATGATATTATTTTATACCCACTAAAACCAGAAAGGGACATTACAGTGTTCTGGAACATTCTGAGGCAGTTTCACAACTTCTTGGGATACAAAATTAATGAAGCTAAAACAAAACCAATAGTGGTAAATTATGTACCCAGACATAAATTGGTTCGTCAATATCCATATTTCTAGGGGCATGATAAAATGAAGTATTTAGGAGTATGGCAATTATTCTGGTGTGGCAGCTAAGGATATGTGGAAAGAGACTAAAACAATAAAATGGTAGCTCTGTTATATGGATATTAATAGTAAGATACAAGCAGTTAAAAATGTTTTTAGTCTTTTTATTCTTGTACACAGGCCAGGCATATTTTTATCAACCAGAGGAGAAGTTTTGGCTAACAATTAATAAAGAGCTGTAGGATTTTATCGGGGGGTGGCAAGAATCAAGTGTGATAAACTGATTCTTCCAACAGAACAAGGCAGATTGGAAGTAACCGATTTGAAGGGGTATTTCACAGCAACACAGTTAAGGCTCATCTACATAACACAAGCAGGAGGAAGCTCAAGAAACAAGGAGAGACTAGGATTTTAGATTCAGACCTTTACGGAGAATAACAATAATTATACAGAATATTACATTCACAAAGTAAAATAAATTATTCTATGAACTAAGCCAACATGGGAATGGAGAATGGAGAAAGGAGTTTCTGCCAATAGAGATTACTGCAATTAGGGATACAGACAATAGGGAAGAGGGGAATGGAACTTGTTGGAGAGAACTGACAATGGAGCCAAAGTACTGGGAGTGAATAACTAGAAACGGAAAGGTAATAGGGAAGATGCCAATAATTTATTTGGACTGCAGGTTACAGATTGACCTTCCTTATAAAGGACTGATATGAGAGTATAGGTAAAGAGAAAGAAATAAAAGGGACCTAAATGGAAAACCAGCACTGTTAGAGTTTTTAGTATAATCTAGAACAGAAGCTGCCATTAAAAAGGAATAATTAGTACAGCATATAAAATATTGCACGATAACTATAAGAATCAATCAGAAGAGGTTAGAAAGGATTGGGAAGAGAGACTGGATAAGCAATTCACAAAGAAACAATGGTGGGATATATGTCTGTCTCCCAAATATGCAAGAAAGTCTAGAAGATTTAAGATCTTTGCTTGTAAGTATTTACATAAGTATTTTTATACCCCAAGTAGACTACAAAGAATGTTTCCTCAGATGGACTGCAAATGTTGGAGGTATGATGGGGAAGAAGGAGGTAACTGGGAACATATTTTCTGGGAGTGTACTGATTTGGCAGACTTTAAAGATTCCCTGAAGCCTGCTTTGTCACAGATACTGGGTGAGCAAATTGTTGTAACCAAGGAAATGATTTTTTTAGTCATGATACAGAATTGGAATTGCATAGCTATAGTAAGGCCTTGTTGAGTCTGATTGTGGTAGTTGCCAAAAAAGCAATAACTAGCAAATGGAAATCAAAGTCTAAATCAACTTTACTAGAAGCAGCTAATACAGTAACAGAGATAAAACAATTGGAATTGGGATTTTTAGAAAAGGATAGGAGCAAATTACATAGGAAAGATGGGAATTGTGGGTACAATACATGCAGAGGAGGAACAAGGTTTAAAAGAAGGCAGGTCTGAATGAGCTATATAATGTTTAATAATGACTGGATAGATTATAAGTGATGTATAATGTTTGCAACTACAATTGTATCAACGTGGGTTGTAATGTATAATGTTTGCAAATGGAACTGTGTCGATATGGTTTGTTTTCATTTACATAAATGTAAGATTGCCTACGTCATATGTGATAATTTAATAAAGATGTTTCTTGTTTATAAAAAAGGTTCATTTCTGAAAATGATACACTTTCTTCACTAGTCTCCTTACACGCTGTGTTGTCTTAGGATTCTCTATTTAGCCTGATCCACAAATATAAAAACTGTAAAAAAAATCGCTTGGCAGTATTGCTTCATGATCCTAGTTGTATTTTTACTCTTACCAAGTACCACACATTTTTACGTCAGCTGTAGTGTAGACCATTTTGTCACTATAAAGTTTGTACAATTCCTATAGGGTTTTCCTTTATGTTAGGAACCAAAGTTTCTCTTAACATGATGACTATGCAGAGCTGTATTGAAACCATCTACTACCTGGTGCCATTTCCCAGCCTGGTACCCATAATACTAAACACCTGGAGCAGGTGCTCCCTTTACTCCTCCCTGAATTAGTGTAGGGACTTACTCAATACCCACATAGCACATTTCTAAAGGGGTGCAATTAACAAATGCTGATTCCATAACACTGGTACACATAGACTGTTTTTCACAAACACACATATTACACTGTATAGGTTCTACTGTCATTGCATAGTTTTGCAATATGTTCAAGCTGATAATATTTATAATATTCAGTCTGATTAATCTATTTTTTTCCATTTCCACTCATGGATTCTTTTAAGTTATGTTTGTGAACAGGCAGCTTTTCATCCCAGTCTTTGTCTTTTACAACAGATATACTGGATTTTTTAGAGTGTTTGCAAGGTGGTGTTTCTCAGATGCACCCTGAAAAAACAAAGTGGCTACCACATACCTCCTGACAGTCTATCAACTGTTCTGCTGTGACTGTTTTCCCCTAGCTGACCCAACATCAACCTAAAGAAGACAGAAACCATAAAAAGTGATCAATAACAATAAGTCCAATGATTCTTTTAGATGGTATTTTATTTAGGCTGCAGCCATTTGTGTGTAAGATGTACATCTGTGACATGGCTGGCTTTCCTCAAAAGCCCAGGAATGAATGCAGAGGTGATTCCAGAAAATGCTGAACTCATGGATTTAATCTTTTGTAGTTATACGTGTCTTCTAGCTACAGATCAAAGTACACCTTTTGTGCATCTCTACTTAAAAAAAGGTGCAATTAGCCTCACACACTCATTGGCAGGACAGTCAACATCCTCCATCATTTGCTCAAACTAGCTGGGTCGTATGACTTTTGAATCACTTGGTTGGACTCTTCCTGCTTGAAACTTCTACTTCCTTTCTTAAGGCTTCTCTACTTCTTTGTTGGGCTTTTACAAGTTCTCCAAGGGGTTTCTCATATGAAGATTGCCTGCATAGTTTTATTTGTTTCCTATAAGGCCACAGTGTTTTAAAACAGGACATGCAGCACTCTGAACTGGGGCCCAAGGGGTCTTTTCCATTCTTTCTATTGTTGACTTGTTGTCACTGTCTTAATACACATACAGTTCTCAAAGGCCTGGAAGATTCAGAGTTACTTCAGAAAGTTTTTCTTTTTGGGGAAAGCTTCTGTAGCAGCCTTTTACTGTTCCAGCATCTCCATCAAATGTGAGAAAGTGGCCCTCATTTGATAAGCAAGAAAAAGACCAGCTGCTGCAACACTCATTCCATACTAAGAGAGTAGAAAAAGTCTTTTTACCTTTCTTCTCAAGCTAAACTGACAAAACTAGTTGCCAGCCCCAGTTACATCTGTGTCAAAGTTGCAGATAAATTTTAGAGCACTAGCATAAATACACAGAGTCCCAGTTTCTTACACCAATATGAGATTTCAGTAATTCCCACAGGGTTTCTCTCAACCCCAACAAAATGTCAACAGTTGCCATGTTTATTTTTTTGTCCAATGCAAAGTAACAGGGACTGTTTCCCTGGTCATCTCTCTCTCACGTGATAGATATTTACCCAGTTTAAAAGTAAGAGCCTAACTCCACCCCTGTAACCCACAGGCTGAGCTCAGATTATGTAAAGCCTCCTAAAGGAATACCTACAAGAGAAATTAAGGTTAATAGCTCAGGATTAAAATATATGCCTTTACCACCAGAATGCTTTGTAATTCAATGGATTCATGAAGGAAAGGCTTTGCTTCCTAAACACTGTAGCACTCTTTAAACAAGTAACTGCTATTGTAGACAATTGTCTAAAAAATTATATAGAATATCTGGACTTAGCAAAAATATGTGGCATGATATCCTACATCTGGGTATACAAGATCATCTGAAATGGTTAAAAAATAATTAGTATGCATTTAATTGAATCAACACTGAATATTTAAACTTAATAAGCTAAAGTGAGTAGAACAGTGTTAGATGCCACACAAGTTACCACAGAAATACCACAGGAACTAGGGTTGGTCTCTTTACTATTTGGTGTTTTCTTTTCAGAGGAAAAGGTTGGTGGCCTCATGTGATTGACAAACAAGGTGGGAAACACTTTCACCTCCACCATTGGTCCAATACTGCTGTAGGGGGGTGAACTAGACAATGTAAACTTAGTGGTGTTCTGACAACAGCCTCTTTTTCAACATCTAGAAATGCAGGAGTTTCATGTTTTGGGAAGAATGCTGTGAAACCTTTGAGTATAAAATTGTTGTTTGCATACTGAATGAAGACAGTGTTGTAAGGGACCTAGACACACAGACAATGGTGTTAGCTTTTGTGAAAATGTCTCAGCAGTAGCTAAGAAAGAGTTTGGGATTTTCATCTAATTCTAAAGGAAGTATCAGAAGGATTTTGAGAAATAATTGTGCCTCTGCGTACAGCCCTGATCAAATCAACAATAGAGTACAGTGTAACATTTTCTACTTACCTAATGGAAGATTTTGTTCTGCTAAAAAAAGTTCAAAGATTTCTCAGAAAGAAAATAACAGGTTGCAAAATTTAAGCTCCACAGTTTAAGGAAGTTCACAATGTGTTAAACGTCACATAGGAGTAAAGTGAGTTTGGTCTCAAAGGTACTGTCTGATATGGTTTATTTTGCAATATTGCCTCTGAAGCACAAAGCCTACAGGGTTAACTTCAGGTTGGATAACTCGCAACCAAAACTAATTGTAAATAACAGGGAAAAAGAGACAAAACCGGTTTGTGACACAGTATTTACCTAGATTATAGAACAAACTATATTCCTGTTTAATAATGAGGGTTTCTGTCTGTTTTAAGAAAAAAATTTGATAATTTATAGGTGATAAGAAACAATGATATGGTGTAATATCAGTTAAGCTTCTGGAAATCAACAGATTGCAACTTTGATATAATGGCCTTGATCCTATGGACCCAAGATCAGTTACACAGGTTAGTTCTAGCACATAAATGTTTCATAAATAGATATGCTGGTTACATGTTACAAATGTTAAATAAAATCATTCAATAGCAAGAGGTAAACAAAGCCCATTGTGGTTAGTAACCCGTACATGTGAGGAAAATCTACTTAATGGAGGACATTGGGTAATGTGGATGAGCTTCTTGATGGTATCATTGGCCATAAGCTTGGTAACAACCTATGAAGATTCTGTAAATAATGAATTACCAGATGTAAAATGATCACGTGGTAAGTTCTATAGATAGGATTAAACCAATGTAAAATGTAAATCATTTTGGGGGAGTCTTTTTCAGCTATCCATAACTGCTTTCAGCTATTCGCAGGTCATCTCTTCATCCAGCAAGTCTACCAAACCCACATTGGCCTCCTCCTAGCTAATCCCAACCAATGACCAGTGATGGCGAGGTGATCAAGCAATCTGGGGCAGTCTCACACTGCTACCTAGAAGTGTTTTGCAGCTAATTCCCTACACTTTAATATTGTTGTCCCATACCCAGTGGCTGGCATGTAATGGGCACTGAGGCATATTGACCATGCCTCCACAGGTTCCACAGCTATAAGTTCTGCCCCCTTACTGCACAACGTCCCCTTGTGAGTCCCCAGCCTCATCCAAGAATCAGCAGTGGTGCATTTTAGATAATATCTCCTCTACGTGCCTGCGCCATCAAGTAAATGAGCTACCAAGTGGGGTTACTTGGGCCATAGTCAGGGTTTTAACCCTCTAAACTACTGTTGCAGGCTTGTCAAATGCAAATAGTGCAACAACTGACCAGTACTTTAGAACTAGCGATAAAACCAAATATACAAATGCAGATATTAGAGGACAGCTATATACAAATTATTAAAGCCTAGATTTAAACAACTGATAAATACTATCAGCAGGTAGTATACTTCTGAACTGGTTAGCTTACACTTAGATAAGTGCAGTTTCAGTGAGTAGTTTTTGTGATAGATTTTTATCACATCTTGTCAAGAGCTAATTCGCTTATATTGTGTGGGACTGTTGAGCACTGCAAAGAATTTATTTACTGTTATGTTATCATGCATTTAGTATATATAAATAAATGTGTGCTAACTGTGTGTGTGTGTTTGGGGGGGGGTGATCTTTTCCTATGTGTTGTTATGAATCTAGCAATTTATAATAAGCTTGCTCAGCTGATTGGTAAAAGAAGTTGATAAGTAAATATACAGAATGGAACCATAGAAAACTCCAGAACTAGGTGTGAAGAAAATGAAAACACTGTCACCTGCGTTAGCATGTCTGGCAGGAGATTTGTGTATATTCTCAGATTAACTTGTATTGTATGCCAGCATACTAAATAGAATCTAAATGCTGGCAGTGAAACCAATCAGGCTAATATCTACAGATAAAAAGTTTAATAGTAAATGCTTTTGTTTGGTATAAGAGCCAAACTTCATCAGACAAATTAGTTTACACAAAGATTGCCTTTTATGCATGCAGCACCATTTTTTATAAACCAGCAGCCAATAAAATTCCACTACTAATTACACTAAAAATTAAGCCATTATATGTACTTATACAAGTTCTTATTTATCACTTTATAACATTACTACACATAAATACACACATTGTATGCCAGCATGTCTAATTGTGAAAAAGTAAATACATTTTTAAAATGCTGAGTATTTCCCTGTTTATACAAAACGTTTAAGGAATCTGTAAGTATTTTGATACATTTCTAATTGCACATGTTTATGAGGGAGATTCTAAAGGACAGACTGTCTGTGGAGAACCAGCTGATCAGCAGGTGATATCATTAGAATGTTCCTGGTTGCTATGTGATTTTTTAACAGATGATTGACAGGAAAAGGAAAGTTATTTTTAAAATAAGACAGTCAAGACTACTACGCTCAGCAGTTAGTGAAGAGCTGTGCAGTTAGTTGAGAGTTACACTTAGTTACAGTGCTGTCCAGTGGATACACAGAAAAATAACTCACCAAAACTGTAAGCCTGTTGCCTTGCTGTTATGTTTTAGGTTAGATCAGGGACAGTATTCCCTAGTTAGATTAGGAAAGTTTAATTATTTAGATGGACTTCTATCCTACAGTTTAATTTTATATTTCTGATGATTGAATTCTGGTGTTTATTGAAAATTATTGATATACATTCTTGTAATCATTTTACTTATTAGTAAATGTTTTTCATTACTTTACATTATGGCTGGACAAACACTGTATTCTTTCGAGATTAGAGAGTATTTATACCTGTTTGATGCTCCCTATGTCACCTCGAATGCCTGGTTGCTTCTAGTCCTAGCTATCATTTATTTTGATATTTCATGTTTAATAATTAATTACCCTTTGAAGGGCAGATGGACCTGTCTGACTCTGGTGGCAGCATTCACCATTTGTATTGGCGGAACACAGCTGGAAATCTGTGCCAGGCTTCCCATAAGTGTTACAGTGTGTGAGATTTGAATTTATTTTAAGTGTGTGTAAGTCAGAGGTCTTAAACTGGAACACATTGCTCTGAAGTGTACGATAAGGGATTATATTTGGGGTGAAGAGAGGTATATAGCCAGTCCCAGGAAATAGAGCATGTTCCTGTTGGTGTCTTAAGGTAAATTGTGGAATTTTACTCTTGTGTGCGTGTGCTTTGGTGTTTTCGGTGATGCTCCCACACTGGAGGCAGTGGTAAGGACTGAGGCTCCTTAATTACTGACTTGGGTTTTAAGTGGGGGATGTCACATTAATTGGTGACAGTCCAGTGGGATATTAGCTGGACATCACATTAATTCATGGCAGCTTAGTGGGATTTTTTTAATTGGATTTCAGTAGCCTGTGTTTAGCTGTTATTAAGGTGTGTACTCTTGACAGCCACAAGGTAAACATTCAAAATTTCAATCCACCACATTTTTATTTATTTATTTTTTAGTTAGATAGTCAGAGATAGCAGGCAAGGGTGTCAGCAGATAATTTTAGCAAGCCGACAAAGATCTATTTGGCTAAGGAGTGTGAAGCCAGAGGATTAGTGCATACCAACCTGACCAAGAAAGCAATGATTTCAGCCTTAGTTGCAGCCACAGCTCAGAACAGCTGTTTGGAGGATATCCAGTTTGGTGCTGGTGATGTGCATCCTGCCAAGATGGGACAGTCCACATTTTCTTCAGAGGACCTGAGAATCCATCTGGAGTTAGAGAGACTGCACCTGGAGGTCAAACGTCTCAAACTAGAATCAGCAGAGACACTGCACCTGGTAGCCATATGACTGGAGACTGAACAAAGACTGCACCTGGAAACCCAACATCTAGAGACTGAGGAGAAATTGTGCCTGGAGACCAAAGTCTGAAGTTTGAGGAGAAATTGTGTCAATGTGAATTGGAAACCAAACATCTTGAACTGGAATCAGCAGAAAGTCTGAGGCATTTAGAAGCAGAGGACAACGAGAGACATCATCAACATGAAATGGAGCTTATAACTGGACCCCAGAAGCTGTAAAGGTTAGTAAACTTTTTCCTTAGTGCAGGGATGGGGATGACTTTGATAGTTCTAGTCATAATTTTCAGAGGGTATGTAGACAATATGATGTTGACTGTGAGCTCTGAGTTCAGCTTCTGACTTCCTTACTCCATAGTAAAGCTGTTACAGCTGTAGCAAAGTTAAATGATGTAGACTGTATGAATTATGACAAAGTGAAATGTTGTTTGCTTGACTGTTTCAAACTTGCACATGAGGCATATAGAAAAAAGTTTCATGAGCACAGACGCAAGGCAGATGAAAGTGCACATGATTATATTGCTGACTTAAGTACTTACTTTCACAGATGGGTGAGTGGGTGTCAGGTCACCACTTTTGAGGGACAGTCAGACCTATGGTGAGGGAACAAACCCTCAGTACTTTGCCTGATGACATGAGAGTCTGTTTAGCAGACCATGAGTGTAATTCTACAGAGGAGTTGAGGAGAAAAGGGAATCTCTACTTGGCAAGCAGAGCACCACTACATAAGAAAGGGATACCCAGTGCTGCACATGGACATAAGGAATCCATGGGAGTAGTCTAAACCACTCCAGCAGAGTACACCAGTACTGGTGAACTACTAATCAAAGTGTATGGTTAGGGATTAGATGTTTCAATTGTAACCAGAGGGGACACAACGCAAGGTGAGAAACAGAATGTGAGGGAGCCAGTACGTGTAGATGACAAACTGCCAGTGGTTAGTTGTTTAGAAACAACTGGGGTGCAAATTATCACCAGAATGTATATCCTATCTTAGTAGATGGTAAACAGGTAACTGTTAAGAGGGACACAGCTTCTGATATAATCATTGTGTGACCTGCAGTAGTTAGAGAAGAGCAGTACTTGCTTGGGCAGACCACTCTAGTCAGAGTGTTGGCAGGGACCCTGTTCCAAATACATTTGGCTAGGGTTCATCTTGACTGGAAGGGTGGAAGAGGAAGCAAGTAAGTGTGTTTGAGGATATTCCTGCAGATGTCCTGATAGGGAATGACTTTGATGATGCAGTACCTTGTGTACAAGCAATCACACAAAGTCAGCCATGGAGAAAGGCATGTAGGTCCGGTAGTCTGGGAGAGACCCAGAAAGAGCTCATGCCTGAAGCTGGGACTAGCATAGTGGCTGTTTCAGAGAAGGTGCTATCTGGTAACAGTACGTCTGAATGTGAGCCACAGCTGGTGGTGGTGTTGGGGCTATGTTGGACACAGTGACTGTGAGGACGGAGTTGAGTGGTGGCGCCCAGAGTGACAGCGAGGCGCAGCTATTAGAAGTGACTAGGCTTCCCATAGAAGGGGAGCTTGGGAAGGTCATGAAGGCAGAGTTGAGACAGGCTCAACTTATGGATCTGACAGTACAAAGCTTTTGGGAGATGGCTAAGAGGCACCTAAGGCTCAAGGAAGAGGGGAGTCTGTAAAGTGGAACAAAGGTTTGCTGTACAGAGAGTGGACTCCTGAAGGTGGGTTAGAAGGTGAAGTAATATGGCAGTTGGTAGTGTCTACAGCTTACAGTCTACCACTTTTAGCCATAGAACATGACATTCCTTTCTCAGGCCATATGGGCATAAGATGTACTAAGAGACATATTATGCAAAATTTCTATTGGCCTGAGATTGTGAGGGATGTGATAGGATATTGTAGGACTTGTGAACAGTGCCAAAAAAATTGGTAAAGCAGAGGACAAGGACAAGGCTCCGTTAATGCCTTTACTTGTTATCAAAGAGCTCTTTCAGAGAGTGGCCCTGGATATTGTAGGACCCCTGAGTACTTCAAGTTCTACAGGAAAGAAATACATCTTGGTGGTAGTAGATTATGCTACCAGATATCCTGAGCTGGTGGCTCTGTCTTATATTGAGGCAAAGAAGGTGGCAAATGCTTTGCTAGGAATATTCAGCCGAGTAGGATTTCCACAGGAAATACTGACCAACAGCGGTGTCAACTTCATGTCAGACCTGCTGACTTGTTTGTGGAAGCATTTTGGGGTGAAACATCTAAAGACCATCCTCTACCATCTCCATACTAAAAGTCTTGTGGACAGGTTAAACTCTACATTGAAGACTATTCTACAGGCATTTGCAGACCAACATGTGAGGGAGGTCTTGGATACATTAAGTAGGGCAGGATTAACCAGTAAACCCAGTAAGTGTCATGTGGGTATGGCAGAAGTCACTTACTTAGGACACAGAGTGGGATGAGGTAAAATTAGGCAGAACCTGTCAAGGTAGAAACTATTCAAGAGTGGCCAGTTCCTATTAATAAGAAACAAGTGAGAGAAATTCTAGGGATGGCGGGGTACAATAGGAAATTTGTGGCCAACTACAGTACCATAGCTGCACCCCTCACTGACCTTATTAGGAAGAATAAACCACACAGGGTAGTGTGGACTACAGAGTCTGAACAGGCATTCCAGAAACTTAAAGTGATTTTGTGAGGACCCCCTGTGTTAGCCAGTCCAGATTACAAAAAAATAATTTATTATACAAGTAGATGCTTCAAATTATGGGGTGGGGGCTGTACTTAGCCAAATTTCCGTAGAAGAAGAGCACCCAGTGGTATATCTGAGCCGCAGACTTGAACCTAAAGAAGAGTGTTATGCAGCCATGGAGAAAAAGTGTTTGGCCATAGCATGGGTATTGCAAAAGCTGCAGCCCTATCTTTATGGGGGAAAATTCACCGTACTCACACATCATAACCCTTTAAAATGGCTTAATATGGTCAGTAAGCAAAATGCCAAGTTACTGAGGTGGAGTCTATGATTGCAAGCATATGATATGATCATACAACATTGCAGTGGGGATGATAATACCAATGCAGATGGATTGTTCTGGAGAGGAGTGGATTAATATTCCTAGGTAGACACATTTTTTCAAGTGTTGGTTTTCAGGGGTCACTTGAAAATAGTGCTTGAGTCATAAGGAGGAAGAAATGTAAAGAAAATGAAAACACTGTCATCTGTGTTAGCATGTCTGGCAGGAGATGTATGTATATTCTCAGATTAACCTATATTGTATCCCAGCATGTCTAACTGTGAAAATGTAAATAAGGTTTTAAAATGTTGAGTATTTCCCTCTTTATACCAAATGTTTTAGAAATCTGTCAGTGTTTTGATACATTTCTAATTGCACATGTTTATGAGGGAGATTCTAAAGTAAAAACTGTCTGTGGAGAATCAGCTGATCAGTAGGTGATGTCATTAGAATGTTACTGGTTGCTATGTGATTTTTGAACAGATGATTAACAGGAAAATAAACTGTTTTCAAACAGCTGACTGTTATTTTTAAAATAAGACAGTTGAGACTGTTAAGCTGAGCAGTTAGTGAAGAGCTGTGCAGTTAGTTGAGAGTTACAGTAAGTTACAGTGATGGGCATTGGATACCCAGAAAATGAACTCACCAAAACTGTAAGCCTGCTTTTGCCTTGCTATTATGTTTTAGATTAGATCAGGGACAGCATTCTCTAGTTAGATTAGGAAGGTTTAGTTATTTAGATAGATTTACTTCTAAAATGATGGACTTCTATCCTACATTTTAATTTTACATATCTGGTGATTGAATTCTGGTGTTTATTGAAAATTATTGATTTATATCCTTGTAATAATTTTACTTATTATTAAATGTTTTTCATTACTTTACATTGTGGCTGGACAATCAGTGTACGCTTTAGAGATTAGAGAGTGTTTATACCTGTTTGATACTCCTAGGACACCTTCAATATCTGGCTGCTTCTGGTCCTAGCTATAATTTATTTTGATATTTCATGTTTAATAATTGATCACCCCTTGAAGGGCAAGTGGACCTGTCTGACTCTGGTGGCAGTGTTTACTATTTGTACCGGGGAGGGGACACAGCTGGAAATCTGTGTTAAGCTTCCCATAAGTGTTAGAGTGTGTGAGATTTGAATTTATTTTAAGTGTGTATGAGTCAGAGATCTTAAACTAGAACACATTGTTCTCAGGTGAATGATAACGGATTATATTTGGGGTGGAGAAAGGTTTATAGCCCAGTACCAGAAAATAGAGCATATTCCTGTTGTGCCCTTAAGGAAAATTGTGGATTTTTACTCTTGTCTGCTCTGTGCTCTGGTGTTTTCAGTAACATTCCCACACTGGAGGCAGTGGTGAGGATTGAGGCTCCTTAATTACTGAGCTGGGTTTTAAGTGGGGGACGTCACATTAATTGGTGGCAGTCCAGTGGGATATTAGCAGGAAGTCACACTAGGTACAGAGGAATAAATTGTTTGCTAATCTCAACAAACAGAAACTATGTTCTTTGACACCCAATGAAAGTTGAGGAATGCATGTTGTTAATCTTTTAATGGACTAGACAGAAACTCTCAGCAGTCCCAGACATCTGAAATATATTATGCGACAACAAAGCACATCTCGAAACCACTCCACATTTTAAATATCTCAGTATCTAGTTTGACCAGTCTTTCACATTTTAATTTCATATCACTACCACTAAATCCAATCTTAATAGCCTCCTCTTCTGGACTAATAAATCAGATTTCCTTTCTGGAAATGGAAGACTAGCCATTGGCAAAGGTATCATCTCCTCATCCCACTGCTAGAATATAGCCTTACAATTACTGTAAAATCATCCAAGAAAAAATGGCCACACGACCATCCTCACTCAGTCATATTTGTAGATTCACCACCCTAGCCCCCCTCAAAGAGAGCACTACTGTTCAGTCCTCTCTAAGGCAAAGTGGCTTTCAGTGAATGAAAGATGTACTCCACTACTAGACTCCCTAACTCATAAACTGATGAACCAAGATACCTTCATTTTATTCTCCAATAGACTTTCCAAAACAACTTCATCTTACAATCTTAGATCATATTCCTTCCAATCCCTTGTCATTCCTCTTTCAAGACTCCACTCTCTTCACTGCAAAGGATCAAACATGGGATACTTAAAGAAGCACAGAAAGTTAAAGTGAGTGGAATAGCCTTAAACATAATCAAAGTGACCACTGGAGTACCACAGGGATCAAAGTTGACCTCTTTACTATGTGGTATCTTCTTTTTAGTAGAAAAGGTAGGTAGGTGTTTTCATGTGGGTAACAAACTAAGTAGATGATTGCAAGGTGGAAAGCATTGTTATTCCTACCAGGAATGCAATGGTGCTACAGGAAGAGGACTAAACAATTAGTACTCTTGGTGTTCTAATAACAGCTGCATGTTCAACATATAGAAATGCAGTGTTCTGTGTTTTGCAAAGCATACTTTGTACTTTGATTATGAAACTGATGGTTCTATAATAAATATAGACAGTGTTTTACAGGGCCAAGACTAATAGGCTACATTGTTAGATTTCTGCCCGAGAGGTAGTTATGAAAGAGTTTAGGACAGCTCATCTACTCCCAAAGGAAATATCAGGATGATGCTGAGAAATTGTTGTGTCTCTGTACTATACATTCTTATCTGATAACACACTCCACACTACTTCATAGGCTCACACTAGAGAAATTTCAAGGCTTTCTCACAAAGAAAAATGGGCTGCAAAAGTTGAGCTCCACAGTTTAAAGGAGCTCATGTTATATTAAATGTTATGTAGAGGTGAACTGAGTCAGACCAAGTGCATCTTGAAATCTTGTCTTTGGAACACATAGCCTAAATGGTTAACATCATTAAACTTAAGTATAAATAACAGATAAGAGAGACTGGGTTGTGACACAGCATTTACAAAGTTATTAAACAAGCTCACACTTGAGGTTAAACAGTGTATGTTTTTGATCTGTTTTAAGAAATCACTAAATGATTTATTTGGAGAGTTAGAAATAATTACATGGGATCAAGTCAATCAGGCTCCTAGAACTCAAGAGACTTTAAGTTCATAGGTTCATAGGTTCATACTAGGCTATCTGCCCAAGGGCATTTATAAGCCTAGCCCATAGTTATGTGGCTTTCGCCACCCCTTTAGTTTGAATAAAAACTATGCCTATCATTTTTCTGTGCCTCTGTCAAGCAGTGACACTGAAGTAATCCCTGGGGTATATCTGCGATCTCCCATCCATTGGTCAAGATTCCTCTTGAACAAGGCCAGCGAGGTGCTCTGCCTCACATGTACCAGGATTTTGTTCCACAGCATAGGAGTCTCTGGGTGATGAATCTGTCCCTCCAGCACGTTCTATTTATAACCGTGTCAAGGTTTAAGTCTCCGCCCTTGTGGTTCTGAGGGATCTAGATTTTTGAGGTGAAGCATATTCATCAAATCTGGGTTTGACATGGCCTTATATGTCAGGCACAGGTCACCTCTGAGCAAGCGGTATGAGACTGAATAGAGCTGGAGTTCTTTCAGTCGGGCAGCATAAGACATATTTTTGAGACCCTTTATCCTTTTGGTGAGGAACTTTTGGGGCCTTTCAAGCTGCATCAGGTGTCTGGTCAGATACATTCGAACGGGCATTGTACTCAATCATAGGTCTAATGAGTGATGAGTACAGGGGACGATGACCTCCCTTGATCTAGATGTGAATCCCTTCATGATCAGGTGGGCGATATAGAAGGTTTTCCTAACTACTTTAGCAACATGAGTGTCAAGCGAAGGCTACTGTCAACTTGGGTCCCCAGATCCCTGATGACTTTTCTGTGCTCAGTGGATTGCCACCTATATGGTAGCTAGGGGTAACCTTGTTTTCCCGAAGGGTATGACTATGCATTGTTTGGCGTTTAACTTCAGGCCATGGCTCTGGCACCAGTTATCCGTTTCTGTGAGGCCCTTCTGGAGGATATCTGTGTCAGATGTGTTTTCGACTATGGCCCAGTTTGCAGTCATCTGCAAACTTTGTCAGCCATAACCCTCCTGTGTTTGCTTGTACTTCAGAAAAGTAGATGCCGAACAAGAGTGGACCCAGGACTGAGCCCTGTGGGACACCACTTGTGACAGGCTTTGAGTCTGACATGGCTCCAGCAACTCTGACCCTGTGGGTTCTGTCACTTAGCCAGTTTGCAACCCATCTTGTGATGTATGGGTTTACATTCAAGCTGATGAGTTTTTCGATGATACCTGAGTGGGGTATTGTGTCAAAGGCCTTTGCCAGGTCAAGGTAGGCTGTATGGACTGCCTTTCCCTCATCAATGGCCTTGGTGACTGTCTCGAAAAAGTCAACCAAGTTTAAGAGGCAGGATCTGCCTTTGACAAAGCCAAACTGGGTTGGATCCAAAGTCTGCAAGTTCCCTATGTCTTTATTTATGAGTTCCATTATGATCCTCTCCATGGCTTTGCAGATAAGGCTTGTCAAGCTAATGGGGCGGTAATTTCCAGGGTCTGTGGAGGCACCGCCCTTATGAAGTGGGACCACAGTCGCCATGCGCCACTCCTTGAGTGCAGTATCCTGAGGTGAGGCTAAGATTAAACAGCTGTCCTAACTGCGGGTTTAATTCCTCGTTGAGTTCATGAAGCACACAGCCGGGGACACCATCCGGTCCCATGGATGCTGTGTTTTTGCCTTAGTGAGGGCAGTTCTCACCTGGGCGTTGGAGATGTTTGGGGGCTACAATCCTCTGGAATAGATATCTCTCCTTTTGGGGGAAGGGAAGTTTGCACTGAACCTGTCAGCCAGTATGTTAGCAATGTGTGTAGGTTCAGTAATTTTCACATCATTTTGAACTAATTCTGAGCATATCTGGGAGTTTCCTCCTAGGTTTCTAACATAGCTAAAGAAGGCCTTATGATTGTCTTTAGAGTCCTTGGCGATTTTTCTCTCAAAATTTGCCTTGGATGATTTTATGAGAGCTCTTAGTTTTTACTTATAATGATCAAAGGTGTCTTACCTTTCAAGGATTTTGCTCTATCTTGTAGTAGCTTCCTCCTTTTGTTGTAGAGCTTGTTTATGGCTGGGGTCCACCAGACTGGACGCTTGCCTTTGGTACAGAGAGTCTTAGTTTTGTTTGGGATTGCCTGATCCATGCAGTCCTGTAGGTGCTGGTAGAAGGCATTTGTAAGTGATTCAGCAGTTTGAGTAATGTTTACCACTGGCTCAGGGGCCTTAAAGGAGACCACACTAGTTTTTAGAAGTGTGAAATCGGCTTTTGAGAAGTTTTTCACTGTGGTCTTTTTGTTTCAGGTGGGGGCGGGATGAGGACCTCCAGCGAGATTAGTTTATGATCTGATCTCACCAGTGAGGGTATACTTCGGTGTTGAACATTTTGATCCCATGTTCGTGATGATGAGATCAAGTATGTTTTCTCCTCTTGTGGGGATGGTGACTAGTTGTTCCATGGCATTTGAGTTTATGAACTCCAGGAATCTTTGGGTTAGAGTGTTCGGGCTTGAGTAGTGTTCCCAGTCTATATTAGGGTAGTTGAAGTCACCTAGTATGATGGTGTTTGGAGATACATTTATCCTCCAATGTTTTCAGGAAGGCCATGTGAGTTTCCTGAGTTTGAGAGGGTGGCCTGTAACATGCTACAAATTGCAGAGCAGTCTTGCCTATGGTTAATTGCACCTGGATGGTCACCGATGCATCGTGCGTTGCCACCAACCTTGAGGTGTGGGTGTCCTTTATGAATATGGACACCCCTCCTTTCTTGGTGTTGTCCGGATTTTGGGGCGGGCATGATATGAGGTGAAACCTGTTAGTGCTGGGGTGCTCTCAAGAGCCTTGAACCAGGTTTCTGTCACAGCACAGACATCGATGTTCTCCATATTGAGAAGGGCCTCGTGCATCTTGAGATTGAGACTTCTGGCATTGAGCAGCATTACCCTTAGTTTTTTCCTTTTGGTGTTCTAGGGTGGTAGGTTTAGAATTTGAGCCTTGCCTAAAAAGGCACTATGGGGTGGCAAGAGCCTTTGCCAATATCCGGAAGCCCAGGGTGACAGGTGCAAGCCCCCCCTTGAAACAGCGTGGCTTGTCCAGCATGTCATCCCAGGCAGACAGACATTGGATCCTTGAATGACACCAGAATTTAAGCCAATTATTAAAGCTGATCATCTTATCACTGTATTGTGGCATCATTCTAGGTGAAGGTAGGATACTGCTCAAGGTCAGGGTCATACCTGCCTGGGCTACATAATCAGAAGCTCCTCGATGTCCCTTTGTCTCAGGTCATTGACACCAGCGTTGACAATGACTGAGTCGTACTTGTACCTGCTGTTGAGAGACCTGAGTGCTTGCGTTATGTGGCGGATTCTAGCGCCCGACAGGCAGCTTACTGTGACCTTCTCCTTACTCAGTCTGGTGGCGGGGCGTCAGTGTGTCTGACTATGGAATCACCAATGACAAGTGTGTCTGGCATTTTGTTTGGCCTTAAGGGCTGTGGCTGTTTGACACTCTGACTGTGTGGTCTATGTGTTGCATGTGTTGGGTCGTGAGGTGGTAGTTGTTTGGGTGTCTGCTTTGGTGGCCTCTGCTGTTTTGGTAAATTTTTGATCAGAGCCTCCGAGTATGTCTTTGTGTGAGTATGTGTATGATTTGAAGTTGTGATGGTGCCATGTGTGACTGGGTATGTATTGTGTGTGGTTACCTTCTCCTCCTGTCTGGTCTTGCCAGTCCTATGTTGAGAGAGCTCAGCCTCCAGTTTGGCCGTATTGTTGCATCTCGCATGTATTTGTGTTTTGTGGGAGAAGGAGAGGATTGTCTGTGTACATAAGGCAATTGTAACATTGCCTCAATATTCCCAGGTTCACCAGTTGAGCTGGAGAGGACACTAGCAACTGATCCCTCGACATACTAGAAGTAGTAGATAAAGAGACTTTCAAAGGACTCGGGGAAGTGGGTTTTAGGCTGGTGGGGTACTATCTATAATAAGAGTGCTTTATCAAGGTGCAAGTACTGTAGGAGTAAGTGCTAGGCTTTACAGATAGAGAATAGTCTACTTGGGAATCAAGTAGAGATGAACTTTTCAGTTGTAGGATATGCTGGTTAGATCAGCAGTACAGTTTAAGCGTGTTTTATAGCAGGGGCTGAAGGGAGCTAGGAATTATAAAGCGACCAATGGACTACTAGTTTCTGGCTGAAACTTCACCAAATCGGAAAAAGGTCAGTGCTTCCCACTCCCACTGGTAAGCAAAGAAACTTCCTCCTTCCTAATAAGGCTATGGATCAATAACAGGAACTAAAAACAAAGCCCAGGGATCAGCAACTCTGAAACTGGACTACTCTAGTTCAGTAAGGCGGGAAAACAAGAGTTTTTTTGTTTTATTACAGAGATAAGGAAAAAACAGACAGTAAATGCTATAAGCTGTAAATCGGCTAGCACTTTAGTGTGTAGCCTACAGAAACAATTTGCAACAATTAGTAACTTAAAGTGCAATAAACAGTGTAAAATGCAGAAATCACTTAAAGTAGCAGTAAAACAGGCGAAATGCAGTCGCTAGCTTAATAACAGTGGGAAAGCCACAAAAAATACTTATATCTGGTAGAAAGTCACTCTTTCAGCTCTCTGCTGCTTGGATCACTCTGCAAGCCACCACGAGGATCTGTGCTGAGTTGGTACAAGCTGGAAAACACGTGTTTAGCGTGTTTTATAGCAGGGGCTGAAACGACCAATAGACTACTAGTTTCTGGCTGAAACTTCACCAATTCGGACAAAAAGGCTGCTCAGTGCTTCCCACTCCCACTGGTAAGCAAAGAAACTTCCCTCCTTCCTAATAAGGCAATGGATCAGTAACAGGAACTAAAAACAAAGCCCAGGGATCAGCAACTCTGAAACTGGACTACTCTAGTTCAGTAAGGTGGGAAAACAAGAGATTTTTTTTTTTTTTTTACAGAGACAAGGAAAAAACAGACAGTAAATGCTATAAATGCTTGAGTGTGTTAGCCTACAGGTAAAATTAAGCAACAAATAACGTTTTAAGAGTGCAAAACAGTTAATCAACACAAAAACAGTTTAAATAGAATGCAGAGCTGTATAAACAGGCTAAGATGCAGTCGCTAAGCAGTAAATATTCAAAAAGCCAGAAAAAAATACTTAAATCAGTTATAGCAAATACAGTTATAACAAATGTTGATATTCAAGCCTGTGATGCTATGACCCCAAGATCAGTCGCACAGTTTAGCTACAACTGTTTACATAAATAAATAAGATGGTTACACATTACAAAGGTTAGATAAGATCATTCAACGATGCATTAACACTCAGTCCAACACTATTACCATTTTAGGGCTAGAAAAAAGTTATCAGGAGACAGGTTCTGTAGGTGGGATATAGTAAAAGCAATGTTAAAGTACAAATCACAGTGAAAGCACTTTAGTACTTTACTGCCAGCAATAAGATCAAATTTTCCAGTGCAGTCATTTAGAATATACCTACATGCAAATTAATCAAATCTAGAATTAAATAACAGATAAACTACTGTCAATAGGCATATATTTCAAAATGGGGATCCTATATTTAAATGAGTACAGTTTAAGTGCACAGCTTTTTACCTTTGATTTATTTTTTTATAACAGCTGATTGAAATCTAGGTATAAATAACAAGAAAAAGAGACACTTGCTTGTGACACATCATTTATCTAGATTAGAGAACAAACTCCACTCCTGGTTAAATAATTAATGTTTTTGTTTCAGGAAATCACTAGATGAGATATGGGTGATAAGAAATTATAATAAATCCTCCCAAATACCCACTATGCTCCCAAGGTTAAGGTGCTCTTTTACTAGAAAACATCTTTTGTATCTCCAAAAGCGATAAGGGCATTTAGCAAAATGTCCCCAGCAACTCAGAATCAGTTTTCTCAGGAATGAAAGAATAAACAAAATTTTGCAGTCATTTTATCTAAATTGTTAGCACTTAACTAAAAAGTACAACTGTGCCTGCCTTAATGAAAAAACATTGATGGCAAATACTACACTGGCAGGATCATCTAGATGGCCTGTTGTGTTTTACATCATCCTTTAACTCTTCCTGTTGCTTTCCATGTGCATCCCTTCACCCATTACTATCATATCATCTTTTAGTTCTGTACTTTCTAAGCCATTAAACAGACTTAATACTGCATGTTTAAAACGTGTATAGGAATTCTAAACATTTATAACATGTTGCTGTAGTTCTAAAAGAACCACACAAAGCTAATGTAACCAATGTAGAATTTTATATCTTTGTACCCAGGCTGTACCTGAAAAATGGCCTATGGACTGTCCACCTAACTGATTAACATATATGTAAATGAATAAATAATCTTTGACACGCTGACATGTCCACTGTCTCCCTTTATTAGAGGCAGCACTCCTAACAAGTTAACTATAACTTACAATTAACCTTCTGGAAATATTGCATTACTATAACACTAGCTATAATTTCAGCTGCATTTCTTTTTTAACATGTACAAAGGATCACTACAATTTTTAAGTAGTGTGAGTAAAGGAAAACAATAGGCTACTTTCACTAAACGAAAAAATGTTTCATAATCTTACGTGTAAAATGGAGTAGTAGTCAGCAAAAGAGTTTGAAAAATCTGTTATGTCCTTAATGTGACTTTTCTTCAATTATGAATTGCCCACATTTAACTCAGCAAGGATTCAATATGTTAAGTTAAATTGGTTGGGATTCAACCTGTCAAATAAAATGAAATGCTTCTGGTAAGGGCAAAGTCCTGATACCTGTCTGTGTGTGTGTGTGTGTGTGTGTGTGTGTGTGTGTGTGTGTGTGTGTGTGTGTGTGTGTGCGGGCGTGCATATATATTACGATAAATATATAGATAGAGATATCTCTCTCACTCTATCTCTCTCTGTATATGTATGTGTGTGTGTGTGCATGTGTGTGTGTGTGTGTGTGTGTGTGTGTGTGTGTGTGTGTGTGTGTATATGTGTCTAATAGGTCTCAGACATCCTGTCGAAATGACAGAATGCTGAAAACCAAGAGAGCGATGTCAGAAAGTCAACTGAACAAATATCAACATGTTCTATGCAAGTTCTGGGTAATACCCTAAAGCAGACTAAACCAACAGCAATTGTTTTTGCAGGGCCAAACCCCCCTTCACACACCCCCCCACGTGCTCTCCTAATTAAATATACTAATTCCAAGACTGCAAAATCTCCAAGGAAAAGAAATATTCCCATACCAGTGACTGTCAATCTCCACACCTGTCGACCACTGGTCTGTGTCAACCAAATGGTGTCAGTCTCCTGGCTGTCAGTATTTTATCATTTTGACAGGATGTCTGAGACTCATATTTATATCTATATCTTTATATCTGTATCTAAAGATAAATACCACCTCTATGGATGCATACAAGAAGAAAGGAGAAATCTTCCAAAGTAAAGGACTCACTATCATTTAGAAACTGCACCAGCAGTGATTTCTTTCTTTTAATCACCTTTATTGAATTATCACTTCTGACAGAGGCAAATTTATATTTATACAGAAGTAATCAAACTGTATTAACAAGATCACATTTACAAACATAATTCACATATATCGCTATATATCACATAACCTAAGCAACATTATATAAATTATTCAATATATGCCCCCTTTTTTTAAACAAGAAACATCTTTATTAAATAATCACTTAAAACAGAGGCAATCATAAATTTATATCAATGAAAACAAACCACATTGACACAATACTAGTTGCAAGTATTTTACATCACAAACCATACTGACACACTCCCAGTTGCATACATACCTTATAATCTACCTAATCATCTTCAGTCAAACATTACATAGCTCATTTAAGTCCTGCCTTCTTTTAAACCACATTTCTCCCATGTATGTATCACTTCCACAATTCCCATTTTTTCCTATGCGCCTACCTTTTTCTAAAGATCTCAGTCCCAGTTGTTTTATCTCTGTTCCTATATTCACTACTTCTAGTATAGTGGGTTTAGATTTTGATTTAAATTTTCTAGTAATTGCTTTTTTAGCAGCCACCATAATTAGACACAGAAAGGCTTTACCATGTCTAGGCAAATCCAACTATGTATCATAGCTCAGAAAAATCATCTCCCATGTCAGTCCAATCTGCCCACCCAGCATCTCCTACAGTACATCCCACAGGGAATCCTTAAAGTCCACCAGTTCACCACACTCCCAGAACATATGTTCCCAATTACTTCTTTCTTCCCCATCACACCTCAAACATTTGTTATCTACCTGAGGAAAAATTCTCTGGAGTCCACTTGAGGTATAAAAATATCCATGTAAACATTTCCAAGCAAAAATCCTAAATCGTCTAGATTTTGTTGCATATTTGGGAGACACACATATATCCTTCCATTGTTTCTTTGTGAATTGCTTATTCAGTCACTCTTCACAATCGTTTCTAACCTCCTCTGATTGATTCTTATAGTTGTCATGCAATATTTTATACGTTCTACTAATTATTCCTTTTTCAATGGCAGCTTCTGCTCTAGATTTTACTAAAAGCGTTACCAGTGCTGGTCTTTCATTTAGGACCCTCCTATGTTTTTCTCTTTATCTATACTCTGATATCAGTTTTTGATAGGGGAAAACAACCTCTAACCTGCAATCCAAATAAATTCTCGGCATCTTCCCATTCGATCATCTGATAGAAAACAGTGACAAACAAGTTCAACATCAAGAAGCTGAACTTGAGAAGTGGGTTACTCACAGATTTGTGACTCTGGGAAATATGGGGAAGCCAAGATTTCACTTCTGCAGTAAACAACAATTTACATTAACTTTTATAATGTAAAACGAACCATATTCCTTTTCTCAAAATTCTGTGTCATTAAATAATGTTACTCATCTTAACAGGCAGGCCAATAGTCAGCTACTGTATTATTTAATGATGCTTTAAAGTTTTTGATTTCTGTATGAATTTATATACAATAGTTGTGAAAATAAAAATTCCATTTCAAATCTATATAAAGAGTTAATAACATATAAAACAATTCCCAAACCATCATAATGGCAGTTCTTAACAAAAGGTCAGTCATTGCAGTTAACAGAAGAAATTAAAACTAACATCTTACTATCAGTTAATTACACCTATAACACACAGTACTGGAAAATATTTAACTGGAAATACTTACACAGAGCCTTTTTAACACCAGATAGAATTAAAAAGATCAGTACTACTGCAAATGTTTTTTGCTGGAGATGTGAAAAGTCAAATAAAGCAGACTGGATTCATATTTTTTATGAATGTAATAAAATTAAATCATATTGGAATGGAATCAATCATTTTTACAAGCTTTATTTAATGAATCCTTTCCCTTAGCTAAAGAATTAATTATACTAAATGTAAATGAAGGTCCCTACCTGAATAAGACAAATATGTATTTGTTATGGACAATAATTGGTATATCTAGGAAATGTGTAACCCGAAGGTGGAATTCAAATACACCCCCGACCTTGGAAGAATTCTACACTTTACTAAAGACAACTGCATCGATGGAAATAAAAATCAAAGAACTATGAATCTATCCCAGGCTGTTGGTAAATAATCCTTGGAAGAAAGTCATATCTTTGTTGGACACTCTGCAATAATCAATATTGTATCTCTGATAACTGATCTGTTAATTTTGTATTTAATAGCATACAGTGTATATAATTGAAAGTCAGGCTATTGTAAATATTGTATATAGTTGTTTAAAATGTTATTTAAAAATGTTATGTAAATGTTATTTTAATTGAAAATAAAAAAAATTTTGAGGAAAAAAAAGTTTTTGATTGACAGTGGTGAGCATTCACATTTTGTTTTTCTTATCCCCTATATTCACTCCATTACATGCAATGAGTCCTAACCATGTTCTTATTTTAAAGTGAAATGATATAAGAAATGCAATTCTGCCAAAATAAATGCAGCAGTTCTGATGATAAATAAATGAATAAATAAATAATGCTGAAAACATGCCAAAATAAGACAGCCTTTGGCATCCTGATATCTGTAGTAGTTTCAGAGCTTCAGATTTCAATATACATAAACACAGACCAACTGAGAAAATACTGAGAAAGGATCGCTAGTTAGTGTGATGTTGTTTAGACAGGTTTTCTCATATCCTTTTGCTTTGTCAACAGTGTAAGTTTACATTTAATTAAACACCATCATTTTGTCACAAAATGTACAAAACAGTCAAATTATCCTTGTTGTCTGCTGTCTATGCTGATGCCCCTGTACTAGGTAGTATACATCACATTTTCTATTATGCATACCTCTAACGGACTATTTAATTGCAATTTGATGCTTCCTAACTACAAGATATGTTTTACTGTATTGTGTAATACATTCTTAGCCACTGGCATATTCAAGTTTGTGTTGTGTAAATTTCTTTCCATTGGCTCCCTAGTTTTCATATATTTATTTTATTTATTTCCAGTTTGATGACCAGGGAAGTCCACTGGGCCCATAGAGCTCATTTTCAGTGAAGGCCCAGGGAGAAAAGCTCCACAGTACAAGACACAAGTAAAGATACAAATGTAAAAACAAAACAGTGCGAAATACAAATACATATCTAAGTCAAAGAAAAATATTTACAATATTCACATAAGAAAAACAATTGTAGTTATTGTGTTGTGAACAGTTATGAGATCGAACCATGCTTATAATAACTTGGATGAACAAGTGAGGTAAGAGAGCTAGGTTGGAAGAATGCAGGTACATTTCCATTTAGTAGAGGGGTAGGAATGAGGCTGAGTTTTGAAGTTATCCACATTCTCCATTGTCCTTAGGGAAGAAGGGAGAGAGTTCCATTTTTGGCTAAGGGAAAAGAGAAGAGGAGTTGTCCTGGAGGACGGTTAGATTTGTGGACACTAATTATGTTTTGGTGTTCAGATCTGAGAGTTCTATTTGGAATGTAGGGGGGTAGGATGTGTGTGACTGCAGGGCATTTGGTGGCGTTGAAGATTAGTCTGTGAGTTGTAGTAAATTGGAGGCAGTCCAAATAATTTGGAAGTTCTAGCCAATTTAGAGAGTGGAGGGCAATACAGTGATGGGAATAGTTTTTGGCTTTGGTGGCAAATTTAGAAATTTTGCTATAACAATTTTCTAATTTGGAAAAGATGGAGATAGATAGGTTGGTTAGTAGGGGAGCACCATACATTTGGGAGGGAAGGAGGTACGTGAAGGCAAGAGTACGTCTTGTAGGAGGAGAGAGGAAGTGACTGTTTCTGTATCGCATACAAGTTTTCGGTGATTTTTTAATGTTTTGCTGTATGTGGTTATCAAATTTTAGGTGCTCATCTATAGTTACACTGAGTAATTTAATAAAGGGAATGACTTCAATAGGAAAGTTATTTTGGCTTAGGACTTGGAAGGAGGTTTTGTCAAAAGGGAAGGATTTTGAGGGTGGGAATATTAATATTTTGGATTTGTTAGCATTTAGGGAAAGGTGGTTTTGGAGCATCCAGGTCTCAGTGGTTGAAAAGGCAGTCTGGGTCTTATTTAGAAGTTTGGGGAAGTTAGTGGCGGAGCAGACTAAAGTTGAGTCATCTGCATATTGGATGACTTTGGCACTGGGAATGGCAGAGTGAAAGTTATTGATAAAGATATTGAACAGCACTTGAGAAAGTATGAAGGTGTGTTGTCAGGGGCATTGGAGCAGGGTTTTAGTTTGGAGAGAAGACTTTTTATGTCATTGGTGGAGATGGGTTTGAGGTCAAACACAGGGGGAGAGTTGGGGTCAGTTGGATATGGATGCAGGAGTATGCAGAGGGAAGAGGTTGTTGTTGGGAAAAGTCTTGGTTAGTTCAGATATTGATTTAGTAAAGAAAGGGTTGCATAATGAGGCTATTTCTAGATCAGATTTGCTGGGGTCAGGCCAAGGATTGTTTTTGGTGCCTGGGTTGAGAATTGTATTTATTGAGTTCCAGAACTGTTTAGGTTTTGTGTGCGATGAGACTGGAGTTTAATGTAGTACAATTTTTGTCTCTGATCATTTGTTTTTTTGCAAGGTTACACAACAGTGTGTATTGAAGTAAGAGTTTTGGGGAGTTTGTTTTTTTGGTAAAGTTTCCAGTATTTGTCTCTTTGGTGCATAAGTTGTTTGGTGTCTTTGGTTAGCCATGGGGGAGTGTTGTTTTTTATTCTTTTTCTTCTTCTTGCCACTAGAGAGTTTAGAGCATTTAGGAAAGTGGAATTAAAAAAGTCAATGGCATTGTCAAGTGGAAGGGTTTTCAGCATGTTCCAATTTATTTGTTTGGAGGAATTTGAGAATGTGTTGGGGTCAAAGTTACTGAGGTTACATGTGTGTATGTAGCGATGTTGTTGTAAGGGGAAGGAGGTTGAACAATGGGCAAAGTCTGGTAGTTGGTGTCTGGAATGGTGCCAGAGTTGGAAATTTTATGTGGATGGGAGACTAGGATCCAGTCAAGGGTGGAACCTGGGGGATTTGCTTTATTGGGTCTGGTTATAGAATTAATTATTTGGGTAAAGTTGTAGAGGTAGATAGCTAGGGTAGGTGTGGAGTTACTGATGTTGTCCCAATTTATGTTAACGTTGCCTGGTAGGTTTATTTTGGTTGAGGCCTATACGAGAATGTCTTTAAGGATTTGGGTGTTATTTCCGGGTGGGATATATAGGGGGATGATGCATAAGCTTTTATGATTACTCATTTTTAGCAAGCATGCTACTAGTTCTGCATTAGCGAATTCAGGAATAGGATTTGGGAAAGGAATTATGGTGAGTAGGTGAGATTATGGTGACACCTCCCCCTTTTTTGTTTGTGCAGTCGCAGCTGAGAGCTTGAAATCCAGCGGGGTGGAATTTCGGAGTCTGAGATATAGGGTTTGAGCCATGTCTCAGAGATGATAACAATGTCTGGTTGGTTGTGGCTTAGCCAGGCTTGAAAGTTGGATACTTTTTTACAGAGACTCTGGGCATTGAGAGTGAAGAGTCAAAGAGTTTTATGGGAGGGAGAATGGTATGACAGAGGGGTATTGTTTTCTGAGGATGACTTAGGTCCAGGATTAGGGTGAATGTCACCAGCTAGGTACAGGATATTGAGGAGAGATAGTACTAGGGGTTTTGTTTTTCTTTTAAAGTATTGTGGAAATTGTATTATGAGTTTAGTTATATGAGGTTTTGCTGTGGTTGGCATAATTTTAAGGTTGAAGTGATGGAGAAGGTTAGGCTGAATCAGAGATGGGGAGGGGGAGTAGAAGAATTTGATAGTGAGGTGGAGATATAGGTTGTGTGCTGCAGTATGGGAGAAAGGTGAGAAAGAGGGAGGAGATGGTTGGTGGACTAGGAACTGGCATGGTATAAGGGAATTAGAAATGTCAAGAAGAGTAGGGGGAAAGGAGGGTCTGGAAGAGTGAGGAGGGCATGGATAAAGGGAGGGTGTTTAATAGGTTGATAATAGTGAGTGGAATGTGGGGACTTGGCCTAGGGTGGATGGAAGAGGGAGAAGTAGGTAGCAGAAAGTTGGGCATGAGTGATATACATATTGAGTACAGGTGAGAAAGGAGGGGTTGGACTAGGGTAGGGTAGGTGTTGACTGGATTCACCAGAGTAATTTTATGATGTAATTGTATATGCTGGTTGTGCCTGAAGTATGTTTCATTTCAATTGTAGTACACAGAATGCATTAGTTCTGCCCCAAAACTAGGAAAAAAAGCTTTTTATGCACTTTACTGAGGTTAGAAAAATGCATATCAACTTTTGTTGTACATAGAGCATGTTGATTGCAGTCTGAAATCTGCAGAAAAGATAAGATTGTTATACACATTTCTGACATCAGACATGTTCACAATAGCTTTCTTTATGCATCTTGCAGAGCTATTAAACTCCAGTCATGTGCTTCAACACATGACAGACACCACAGGACAGCATCTGAAATGTCTGATAGCTTTAAAAGTTGTAATATACTTTGTGTAGCCATCAGACAGTACAGAAAAAAAAAACACATGGCAGAGTGAAGAATCTGACTGCTTTTCAATCTACTGCTTGATTAAAGGTACACGTCACTTCTACCCACTGACTATGTGGCAGAGCTTCTTACAGCTTTTAAAGCTCCTACATTTTCTTTTATTTCTGTAACATCAAAGCAGCCAAAGTTCCATTTACTACAAGGAACTATGATCTGTTTTCTCTGGCAGTGCAAAGTTCTCTTTGAGTGTCCTCGGTTTCCCATTTCCCGCCATTCCTTTTTACCAGGTGGAATTTTATGGCTTGGTTCATTATCTAATCTTCCAGAAAAATTCTCATAGATCACATCAGTGAATTATAAAATATTTCTTATAATGCAAATATAATACTTTTTCTTGGCTGTAGGTTTGGCATTTGAATCTTAACTCTACTAATGGTATACAACAGGTGTGTTTGTCAGCCTCAGCCTGCATTTTTATATGGGTTTGAATTACTCTGTATGATTTTTTTTTTTATTTAACTTAATTATCCTTTGTTGACTGGGTTAATCCCACTAGGCTGGTAGCCTCTTTTCAGGGGAGACCTGCTGTGATGTTTATACTACACGGGAAAATTAGGCCAGGGTATCAGGGAACTTCCCCTACTCTTTAGATTGTGAAAGGGAACATTTTTGTGTTCACACTTCTGGCTTCTGTTCCTGGGAAGAAGGTAGCTAGGAGAATTTATACAAGTAATGGAGGGAGAAGAGAGTTGTTCTGCTGGTAATAGCAGCATGATTCTGTTTATCGGACTGAAAACTGTTAAGAAGCAAGTGGATAGTACAAATAGTTTGTGAATTCCTGACTTTAAACCTAAGGAGGTTGAAGAGGTTGTTGTAACTAAAACTGCATCTGTTTGCCAGATGAAAAGCTGGGTTGGTTTACTGAACAACAGTGATCCTGGAGAAGAGTCTGAGATTTCTGGTTGGATATAATGGAAAAAGTTTTCAGAATGGACAGTGACCTTTGAGGAAAGGAAATGAGACATGAGATGGATGGACATAAGGATACAAGTGGGATGCAATCTGGAAAATCATATGCTGATGCAGTTGGATGTAGGGTTGCCACCTTTTGTTGTGGCTAAAACTGGAGTAAGGCCACGCCTCCTGCATCACCCATAACTCCATGCATTCCCAACCCCTCTGCCGCCCCATGGTCCGACTATTTTGTGATGTCACTATGACATAAGATAATGCAGAACACCCACTTTTTCTGTTCCTAATACTTGCTTTTAGATGATTTACTATGCTTTTCTATAAAAAAGCGTAGTAACTCAGCCAATGCAACTAACTCCAGTAGTCTGTTTCCATTTTGAAACAGAATACTGAAGTTTGTACAGTGTTTTCGGGACTACCGGAGAATTGATTTGACTTCCGGATAGTCCCGAAAAAAACAGAGAGGTGGCAACCCTAGTTGGAAGAACAAAAGGTACTATCAATTTTATTAAAAAGAAAAAAAGGTTTGATGTTAAGATAAGAAAGAAGAAATAATAGATATTTTGTGTGGAATAAACATCAATGAACTTACAGAAGAGGGCATTTGGATCTGATATTGATTATTTTGTATTACTGGAATGTTTGAATGTAGCAGATGGTGATACAGCACTGACTATTTTTTCTGACCATTTAGCAATATGTGTGGAGGTGATGGAAGAAATGCAGTATATTAAAACAGGAAATGGAATAAAATTAATAAATTCAGAAATTATGGGATGAAATTGGAAAGTGGGTTATGGAAGGATCATATAACCATGAAAGACTCCTATAAACACTTATCTGAATGGTGGATTGAATGTAAAAAGGAGTATAAAAACACCAGTGTTTTTTTTCCCATTGGCAGGATAATGTAAGAAAAGGAGAGGAAGTACATTATGGGGAAATATACAGAAATGTATTAGAGAATTTAGGGACTGATACAAGAGAGTATAATGATATGGAAAAAGAAATACATAAAACTAGAAAAAATAGGGCATTACTGTTTAGGCAGATATATAATTTACAACGGAGAAGGGAAGAGGATCCACATATTTGGGTAAAATAGTAAAGGAGGATATTAGTATAATGAAGAAAATGAAAAACATAAAAGGAGAAGCAAAAATACTGCAAGAGCAAACTATTGAGTATTGTAGTGCAGCATGTGGAACTATGTATTAAAGTAAAGAGAAGGACAATAAGAGAAATGGAAAGTAAAAAAATCTAGAAAGAGTTAAGGAAGAATTTGAAAAAAGAAATTACTATTAGTGGATGAAGTACTTAAAAAGTAAATGTTGAATCAACAGCAGGACAAGATGGTAAAGATATGGAATGTACAAGAAATTAATGGATTGGCAAAGACTGTGTTTTGTAAATGAACAGAATAAATGGTTGAAAGAAGAGTTTGTTTATGAATATTAAGATTTACATGGAAGAAAGATCACCTTAAATAACACAGATTTCAAATTGTTTTATGAGAATAATACAGAGGAGAATAGAAGGACGGATGAGGTATATTATAGAAGAAAGTATATATATGGCATAAAAGGGAAGGGATATCAAGAATTGTTATTTATTATGTGAGAAAATGTGGAAAATATTATAAGTAAAATATGAGAAGTTATTGAAAAGTATGGAATATGTAACAGAATTAAGACAGTGCGTATGTTACCATTCAAAATAATAAAGTGAGCATGTTAGCAAATGGATGGCTGAGTAAAGAAATATGCATTAAGTGTGGTATAAGATAAGGATGTCTCATGACTGGAATATTGTTTGCATTGGTAATGAAGGTGATAGTGAGTGAAGTAGCTTATAAAATGAAATATTCTAGATACGTGATGCATAAGGAGATGATAATCCCAGTATTTTTGACTTAGACAGATGATATGATTGTAGTTGTTAAGAACAAAATATGGATAAGATAAGTGTTTGGTTTGTTTGAATGGATGTTTAAAGAAAATGTGAATGACCTTGAATAAAGCTGAAAGTAAGGGTTTGAATGATGTGGTGAAAATTAGGGGGATGTATTTTTCAATGAACGAAGTGTTTTTGCCAGGAATGCAATCTGGGGGGTATGTACTTATAAGGCAATGGTATTGTCTGATAAAACAATTGAAAGAAACATGTCTTCTTTGTAAGATGTATAGTTTAGCATCCATGAAAAATATTTATCTGGTGAAATCTGTATTTATGGGAAAAACAGCATATATGGTAAATGTTTGTATAATCCCATAAAAATATGAAAAGAAAATTGTTCAGCTGGTGTTTTCTTTCATATTGGGTTCAAGATTAAACGCAGTTAAAAGAAGTATGTTGTATATTAGTGAAGACAAAGGGGGATTGGGGTTACTAAATACAGTTGTTTATACTGTTTCTTTAAACTTGTATAGAGTATTAAAGTGGGTAAAGGAAAAGAATGAGAAATTAATATTGAGACTGTTTAAATAATATAAGTACAAAAGTACTGGGAGATGATGAGAATAAGAAAAAGAAAAAAGAAAAAAAAATATATATATATATATATATATATATATATATATATATATATATATATGTGTGAAGAAACTAAAAATCATCAAAAAAATTAATATGGAAAATAAAAATTGATTATATAGAGAAAGATAGAATTATAATTATAATAATGTAATGAAACAAAATTATTATGTAAATCCATGGGAAATTTTACCAGAAGAAGTGATACAAGCCATTAAAGTAAGGGAAAAGTGGTGTACTAAGATTATAAAGTGTCAGGATGTCTTATGGCAACTGGTAACAAATAAATTACCAGTAAAAGGAAATATGCCACATGAAAAGAAAGTTGTAAACAAGTGCCTCTCCTTTGATCCCTTCTAGCTATTGCCAGGAAAGGTATCATAATGTTGTTGTTTTTCTTTCGGCTTTTCCCGGTTAGGGGTCAAAGGTATCATAATGAACTGGAAAAATAGAAATCTCCTCTCTTTTACTGAATTTATCTGCTTATCAAAAAATGTATGTAGTAAGGAATTACAAACTGTTTATAGTAAAACATCAAACATCACTCATAAACATTTATCTTTGCATAAACTTAAAGATTTATTGGAAAGGTTTTAATGGTTTTGTTCAATGTAAATTTTTGTTATGAACTCTGTATATAGCTTCATTTGTTCTTAAGTGATTATTATATTTTGTTAAAATTTATATTATGAATTCATACACATTTAAAATGCATTAAAAACGTTTTTAATAAATAAGAAAGTTGAAAGACTGTGCTTATTTTGCGCAGAGGAGGAGAACAGAGCAAGTTTTTTAAACATAAGAGTGATGAAACACTGGAAAAAGTGTGAAGAATTTTTTTTGAGAATATTAATGAAGTAAACAATATAGATATGAATATGGGTATGATTATATATGGACATTATAAAAACAAGAAGAAAGAATATGTGAGAAGAGCAAATAAAAATTTATTTTATGCAATCTGGGTTATTTGTAATGAAAGACTGAATGGGAAATGGATTTTGGCAGATATATTGCAAAAAATTAGCTTACGGTTGTGGAAAAAGGAGTGGGTGTTAATTATAGAACAACAATAATGATGTTCTATAGAAATGAGTGTGTGTGTGTGTATATATATATATATATATATATATATATATATATATACACACACACACACACACACACACACACACACACACACACACACACACACACACACACACACATAAAACACAAATCCATTCATTACCAGTTCCAAAAATATAAACTCAATAACCAAAAAAACAGGACCAAGCTGACCACCAAGAATAACTTTTGTGTAGCAAAAACACTTTATTCAATGCTTCCGTCGTAAGACTTCTTCAGGAAGAAGTCTTATGATGAAAGCATTGAAAGTGCATTTCTTCATTCCAGCCCCAAGCCCGGATAAATGGAGAGGGTTATAGCAGGAAGTGCATCTGGTGTAAAACTTTTGCTAAATGACATGCAGACAAAAATACAGATTTCCATGCCGAATTAGTCGGTTAACAAAGACAGCCATCAATACTGTTAGCCAACAGGGTGCTGGTGGAAATTGGGCAACTGTTGGCTGAAGGAGAAGGAGAAGAAGAGGGGGAAGGCATGCCCAAAGGCAGGAAGTTAGGAGGAAGGTTAGGAGTGTGGTAGTGAGTGTAGGACCTTTGAATTTTGGCAGTATTACTGTTTTTAGGAGAGAGCTAGCTGATATGATGGAGAGAAGGAAGGTTGATATTTTGTGCTTGCAAGAGACCAGATGGAAGGGGAGTAAGGTCAGATGTATTGGAGGTAGGTTCAAATTGTTCTACCACAGTGTGGATGGAAGGAGAAATGGGGTAGGGGTTATGCTGGTGACGGGAACAGAGGGGATGAGGAAGTGATGGGTAGGTATGGTGTTAAGGAGAGGAATACAGAAGATCAAATGGTAGTGTATTTTGTGAAAAGGATGGACATGGCTGTGGTGAATACATATTTTAAGAAGAGGAAGGAGCATAGTGTGACATACAAGAGTGAAGAAAGATGTACACAGGTGGATTATATCCTTTGCAGGAGGGCCAGTCTGAAAGAGACTGGAGACTGTAAAGTGGTGACACATGAAAGTGTAGTTAGGCAGCATACAATGGTGGTCTGTAGCATGATGTTGGTGATCAAGAAGAGGAAGAGGAGTGTGACGGCAATGCCAAGAATCAAACGGTGGAAGTTGAAAAAGGGTGATTGTGAGGTGGAGTTCAGGGAAGAGTTAAGACAGGCACTGGGTGGCAGTAAAGAGTTACTGAATATGCGGGTAACTACAGCAGAGCTGGTAAGGGAGACAGCTAGAAAGGTGCTTGGTGTGGCATCTGGACAAAGGAAGGAGGACAAGGACACCTGGTGGTGGAACAAGGAAGTACAGCAGAGTATACAGAGGAAGAGGTTGGTCGAAGAAGTGGGATTGTCAGAGAGACAATGAAAGTAGACAGGAGTATAAAGAGATGAGGCATATGGAAAAGACAGAGGTGGTGAAGGCTAAGGATAAGGCGTGTGGAGAGTTGTATGAAAGGTTGGACACTAAGGAGGGAGAAAAGGACCTGTATCGATAAGCTAGACAGAGGGACTGAGCTGGGAAAGATGTGCAGCAGGTAAGGGTGATAAAGGATAATGCGGAAGACGTACTCACAAGCAAGGACAGTGTTGAGCAGATGGAAAGAGCACTTTGAAAGGCTGACGAATGAAGAGAATGAGAGAGAGAAAGAAGGTTGGATGATGTCGGGATAGTGAATCAGGAAGTGCAATGGATTAGCAAGGAGGAAGTAAGGACAGTATGAAGAGGATGAAGAATGGAAAGGCTGTTGGTTCAGATGACATACCAGTGGAAGCATGGAGGTGTTTAGGAGAGATGGCAGTGGAGTTTTTAACCAGATTGTTTAATAAAATATTGGAAAGTGAGAGGATGCCTGAGATGTGGAGAAGTAGTGTTTTGGTACCGATTTTTAAGAATAAGGGTGATGTGCAGAGCTGTAGTATCTAAAGATAAAACTGATCAGTCACAGCATGAAGTTATGAGAAAGAGTAGTGGAAGCTAGGTTAAGAAGGGAGCTGATGATTAGTGAGCAGCAGTATGGTTTCATGCAGGGAAAAAGCACTAAAGATGCGATGTTTGCTCTGAGACTGTTGATAGAGAAATATTGAGAAGGTCAGAAGGAGTTGCATTGTGTCTTTGTGGACTTAGAAAAAGCATATGACAGGGTGCCTAGAGAGAAGTTGTGGTATTGTATGAGACTGTCAGGAGTGGCAGAGAAGTATGTAAGAGTGGTACAGGATATATACGAGGGTAGTGTGACAGTGGTGATGTCTGCGGTAGGAGTGATGGATGCGTTTAAGGTGGAGGTGGAATTACATCAAGGATCAGCTCTGAGCTCTTTTTTATTTGCAATGGTGATTGACAGGTTGACAGATGAGATCAGATAGGATTCCCCTTGGACTATGGATGTTTGCAGAAGACATTGTGATCTGTAGTGAGAGTAGGGAACAGGTTGAGGAAACCAAAGAGAGGTGGAGATATGCTCTAGAGAGAAGAGGAATGAAAGTCAGCATGACTAAGACAGAATGAGAGGGAGGACAGAGGAATGGTGAGGATGCCGGGAGTAGAGTTGGTGAAGGTGGGATCAGCAGTTCAGAGTATTGGTGAGTGTGGAAGAGAGGCGAAGAAGAGAGTACAGGCAGGGTAGAGTGGTTGGAGAAGAGTGTCAGGAGTGACCTATGACAGATGGGTACCAGTAAGAGTGAAAACAAAGGTCTACAAGAGGGTAGTGAGACCAGCTATGTTATATGGGTTTGAGATGGTGGCATTGACAAAAATGCAGGAGTCAGAGCTGGAGGTGGCAGAGTTAAAGATGTTAAGATTTGCACTGGGTGAGACAAGGATGGACAGGATTAGGAACCAGTATTTTAGAGGGTCAGCTCAGGTTGAACAGTTTGGAGACAAATCCAGAGAGGTGAGACTGCATTGATTTGGACATGTGCTCATTAGGGATGCTGGGTATATTGGGAAAAGGATGCTAAGGATAGAGCTGCCCGGAAAAAGGAAAAGGGGAAGACCCAAGATAAGGTTTGTGGATGTGGTGAGAGAGGATATGCAGGTGGTTGGTGTGACAGAGCAAGATGCAGAGGACAGGAGGAAATGGAAACATATGATCCACTGTGGTGATCCCTAATGGGAACAGCCGAAAGAAGAAGCCATGGGATTTATTACATCCACTAGCGCTACCACCAACTCAAGAAGATGGGACTTCAATTTCAACGTCTCGCCCAAAATAAGACAACTCAAGGGTGCAGCACCCTCCTTGTACTGCACTGCAGTGTCAATAATCAGTCTGCCTGGTGTGGGAATAGAAACCACAGCCTTCTGCACCAAAGGCGAGTGTACTGCCTGTTGCACCACTGACACTAATAAAGGTGTATGCTCTGCCTTGTCTTCCTTTCACAACATAGTTAACAGTCTTCATCTACCAGAAATTACCAAAGGATTTTTAAGAGGAAAATTACATCTGAGTGTTCTAATTAAAAGTCCATCTCCTGTTTTTTTGGGGACCTTAGTGTTAAGTAGTATAGGTGCACCTATCTCCAGGCAGTTACCTGGTATTACACAATGATATCTGTAAAGATACTCTTTGCTTGTTCCCCCAAATGATGATATATAATATAGTTCTTCACCTCTTTTAATAAAGGTATGCCTGTGCCTCTGGTGATGATAATATGGTGCATTACCTCTTGCAGTGAAGAAGTGTCTGTTTCTACCTGGCACTGTAGTGCAGATGGATAAAGCTCTGTGATCCAGAGAACTCAAGTTCTGTTTAGTGGCATTGCAGGTGAGCATGTCCCATTCCACAGCAGTTGCTAGCACTCTAAAGTACTGCTTGCAGAGTATGTGTGCCTGTCCCCCACCCCTAGCTGGTGTTACACTACCTTTTGCAGTACAGGTGTGCCCGTGTTCCACATCCTGTAGCTGCTGTTACTTCACACTGCTACAATTAATCCTAGATTACAAGCGTTCCACTTTCCACCTCTTTCAGCAGCTGTTAGTACTTCATACTGTTACAAAGTGTATATGTGTGTCAGCATTTCTGTGTGATTTGCTTGCAACCATTCAACCCACCAATGACTTAGTTAATCAATAAATCATAATGAGATCTGGCCTGGGTAAAGACGTGCTCATGACGGCTGTGGTTTACCACTAAGGAGGAAGCTAGAGTGGGAAATGTTATCATTATGGATTATACTTGCTTTAAAAACAACTCATGATTTATTGCTATTAAATGGTAAAGTTACTATAAAATGATTCTTGTTTACCATTTAAGATAATTCCATTTTGTAATGTTAATGCTATTCAGTCTGTCTGCTGTCACTTTTCTTGTGCAGTATGACGTTAGAAGACATATTTTGTGCATAAATGTGCTTACCCTGTTATAGTATGAGAACTGATTACTGTTTGCACCATACTTAGGTTCAGTGCTTTCAGTACTTTGAATTATTTGTTATACAGAGACACAATCTTCACTATGGTGGCATTGTGTTTTGGCTTGTTTATGGGAGGGTGGCCTAATGGTTAAGGTGTTTGCCTTACAAACACAAGGTGCAGAGTTTGAGTCTCACAAGGGATAATTGGCTAGGCTTAAAATGGCTCGCAAGGGCAGTTAGCTTAGTATGAACCTATGAACATGTGAGTGAGTATGTAGGACTACAAAGTATAAGGAACTTTTTTACTTTTTCATTTTGCAGATTTGCCATTGTGTTTGTAATAGTGGTAAATTTGGTCTTCTGGTTTTCTGTCTAATTTTCACTACTCTTGTGTAACATGAAATGAAATTAGCTATTTCAGTAACAATTTTATTTATGTGCATCCTTCAGGGCACTGTTTGCTACTCATATTTCTTCACTACTGACTGCTACATAAATAACAGCAAAAGGTCATGACACTGACTTCAAACCAATGTAATTCTAAGAATTTTTAGCATTCCATTGCTCAAGCAATAATCTCAACTCTCAGGGGTCAGATCTTATTTTACACAATACAGTCAGAGCCTGCATGAAAGTGATGTTGTTGGGTGTGTAAATCTACTTAGTAATCTACCATGTCTACCAGTGTATTGATTTTATTTGTATTTTTCTGTATATTTCACTTTCTCTAAGTATGTAAACTCACACACATATAAAAAAAGCATGTATATGTAATAATAACGTTATTTAACACAATCTAAAAAAATGCTTCATATATATATATATATATTTATCAACACAGACACATATATATAGTAGAATAATTTTATATTCATAATATTAACACTGTTATACAAGTATAAACTGTGACTACTGAAAATTGTGCTACTAACAATATTGAGCCTAGGGAATGTCATAAATTGCAAGAATAGTCAAATCAAATTTTGTTATTGTGTTCTAGCAAAGTAAGTTTAGCGCAGTGTCTTAACTGATGACAGGGAGCACTAGGGACTCTTACATTCAAACAATATAGTCATTCTTACAACGGCCTAGTATGTTTGTAAAAGGAAGACCCATACTAAAAGAACATTTCAGGTACTCTGTAATTCAACACATGATATGATAGTAGAGAAAGACTGTCCCCACTCTAAGGATTTATAAAGGTGATTGAAATAGAATAGCCCTTTTGATAGACCATCTTCTCAGTGTGTGTAGGGAAGCCAGCAAGTAATTAAGCATACAAGTACAGCACTATGTAACCTGGTAAACGGAAGGGAGCTGCCAACAGACACATTCGTAAGACTGAATCCAGCAAAGATTAAAGTAGAGTACTAGAAAGTCCTAAAGGTACAAACAATCTGCTCCAAGTAAATATATATGTTTGTGGATATATGGGGCTGAGTAGCTTGCAATAACAGAGACAGTAAAAGGGATTTGCATAGTAAAATATGGCATCCTGAAAGCATTGCAAAGCAGAGTGTAGAAGTGACTAGTAGAACTGAAGTGAATAATTCAGCCACTCAAAGGGTGTACTCCAGGAAGACGATGTTGGAAGTATGGAAAATGCAAACCTGAAGAATTCTAAACTTTCTCTCAAGTTAAAACAGAAAACTCCAGAAATTGATAATTATAAACAGTAGATTAGTACTGAGAAGGTAAAACTTAGTAAAAAAGTCACTGATGTAGTTAAAAAGAAGGAAACAGTACCTGGTCATACTTCTAAATCAAATTTTCTCAGTTTAAAACATAAAAACTCAAATAAGGGAAAACTTTAGGCTGCAGATATCAGGAAGTAAGAGAAAAAGAAAAATTAAAGGTAAATCCTTTGCAAACTGAGGGCAACCTACAAAAGGAAAGGAAACAGAAGGTGGTGTTCACTCACACAATTACAAGGGGAGATCAGCTTAAGAAAGGAAAGAAAAATGAAAGGTTAGTAAATACTGATAGAAAGTGCTACTTTAAATAGAGCACTAATGACATTCCTGTTGATCCAAAATACAGGAAACATAAGCAGAAGAAGAATGTTTGATCAATTCATAGGATTCTTAAAAGAAAGGAACTAAAAAGAGAATCAGCAACAGAAACTAAATAATACTGGTATAAACTGCTTTGCTTTAGAGAAGACATAGACATTGGGACACCAGTGCCTGTACAAGCAATAGAGGAGGCAGTGACTTCTACATTATAACAGGTGACGTTAGGAAAACTCTAGAGTTGACTAACCTCCATGTAAGACAGATAAATAGGTTCATAGATTAGTACTAGGCTAACTGCCCTTGCGAGTCATTTTAAGCCTAGCCAATTATCCCTTGTGAGATACAAATCCCCACACCTTGAGTTTATAAGGCAAACACCTTAACCATTAGGCCACCCTCCCAACCCCTTATAGAATAATTGGTCTGGAAACTTTTGAAGGTTATTTCATAGTTCATAGATTAGTACTAAGCTAACTGCCCTTGCGAGCCATTTTAGGGCTAGCCAATTATCCCTTGTGAGGCTCAAACCCTGCACCTTGTGTTTGTAAGGCAAACACCTTAACCATTAGGCCACACTCCCACTCCCAAATGTTAAATGGGAAAATGGCACTTTGAGCTGAACAAGGATAAACATAGCTAGATTTGTAGGGAAATAAGCGGTACACAATGTTCTGACTTGTTACCCATACCTTGAGTTACAAAATGAATTATTGTATAGAGAAAGGACACACATGAAGTAGTAAGTCAACTATTTGTCCCCAAATCTTTCAGAAATCTAGTCATGAGGACAGCACATAGTCATGTACTAGGAGGACCTGTTGGAATGGATGAGACTATAGGTTTTATTGGCCAGGAATAATAAAAATAGTTAAGAACATCCACACTGGATGCCTGAATGTCAGGAGAGATTTGATTCCAATGCCTATCATATAGGTACAGTTTGAATATATTGCGGTGGACATTGTTAAGCCACAGTGGTAAAATTCAGCAATGCATTTCAACACATCTTAGATATTTTGGACAATGCAATAAGTATCCTGAAGCTATCCTCCTTCATAAGACTAATGCTAAACCTCTAGCTGGGTAGTTAGTCTTTTTATTTTCCAGTGTACGGATGCTCACTGACCAGGGGACTCCATTTATTTCCAGAATAATGCACCGACTGTACCAATGCTTTAAGGTCAAGCTATTAAAACCTTCAGTGCACTGTCCCCAGACAGATGGATTACTTCAGCACTTTAATGGAACATTAAAATCCATGCTGAGAAACATTACTATGAAACATGGTAGAAAGTGGGGACAATTAGTACAATTCCTCCTGTCTGCCATTACAAAAGAACTACAAACCTTGACAGAGTTCAATCCTTTTGAGTTATTGTATGGCAGGCATCTTAATGGACTGTTAAATATTGCCAGAGAAACATAGGAAGAAGGAAAAACCTCATTTAAAAGTGACATAGAACACTATATCAACTTATGAGATGGGATGGAGGTGGTGATGCCCAATGTACAAGAACACATGGAAACAGTCCAGGGTGCACAACAAGAAATGTATAACATACATGTGAGGACCATGAAATTCAAAGCTGGAGGCCAGTTGTTACTTTTGGTCCCCATCACAGAAAATAAATGTCCTGGAAAATGGTACAGTCATTTTGAAACAGTAAAACAATAAATGAATAAATAAATAAAAAATAAAATAAAATTTTATATACTATAGGGTTAGAGAGAAGAGAGAGAAAGAGAAGGTCAGAACCGATATATCATGTCAACATTTTGAAATCATGGAAAAGACTGCAGATATCTGTATTTAACTTAATGACAGAAAGTGAAAGTAATGGAAAAAACTGACCTGTATGCTTCTGTTAAGAACCAAGGAAGTGTAACTGACCTGTATGCTTCTGTTAAGAACCAAGGAAGTGTTTTCAGAATGACCTAGCAGAACCAGCCTAACTCAACACCATACTGAGACCGTTCAAAGGTTAATCTAAAACCTTGCAGAATACTAGAATGAAAAAGAAGGGCTGTACAAGAAGTACAAAAAAATATTAATATGGGGTGATACAAGAATCAATATGAGTGCAACAGCCTTATAGTGCTATTCTTAATTATTCTAGGAAGCTGAACACCATTTTGAAATTTGACAAGTACCCAACACCTTGGGTTGATAAACCATCAGACAGGTTGGATAAGCAAGGATTCTTAACCATGTTAGCTCTAAAAGGAATACTGGCGAATCACCCTAACAACTGAAGCCAGGAAAAAGACAGCCTTTTCACTTACAGAGGGCTTATTCCAGTGTACTGTTTTCCTTGTGAGCTACATGGTACCCTGAGACCCTGTAGAGGTTAATGGACACAGTCCTAAAGCCCCATGTGAAATATGCTGCCACTTACCTTGACAATGTCAAAATGCACTCTGAGAATTTAAACTCCCATTTAGCTACGCTATATGCTGGGTTAAAATCTCTAAAACAAGCCAGACTGACAGTCAATACCTCCAAGATGAGTTAGGCATGTTGGAGGCAAAATATTTAGGATATATAACAGGAAGGGAAATTGTCAAGCCCCAGAAAGAAGTATGAAGTCATGAGAAATAGGCCTATTGTAGTCACTTAGAAGCAAGTAAGAGTATTCTTGGGATTAGTTGAGTACTACTGAAAATGTGTACCCCATTTTGCATCTATAGTGTGCCCTGTTACACATTTGACATGGGGAAGATACCTCATAAAATAAAATGTGCACTAGTAGCAGATAATGCTTTTAAAAACTTGAAGGAAACATTATTATCAGAAATTGTTTTGGCAAGTAAGCCCTTCATAGTTTACACCTGCACATCAGAGAATGGCCTAGGTGCAGTGTTTCACAAGATTTTGAGGGGAAAGAATACCCTATATGATTTTTAGCTTTTTAAGTCACAAGCTAAGCAAAGCACAGACCAGGTATTTTACTTTTGAGAGGGAATGCTTGATGTTCAGGTGGGTGTCACAAGCTAAGCAAAGCGACCAGGTATTTTACTTTTGAGAGGGAATGCTTGGTGTTCAGGTGAGTGGTCTCATCACTGTAAAGTATTACCTCATTAACAGGGACCTTACATTGGTCATAGACCATGCCCGCCCAATGTGGCTTTATAAGCAGCAGGATGGGAATATTAAAACTTTGTCAGTGGATGCTCTGTTATTAACATTTGTTTACTGTAAAACATTGGTCAGATTTGATCCATCATAATGCAGATGGCCTTTCTGGGGCCTGAAACTGAAGGTTTCAAGCTGCAGTAGAGAATTCAGATAGGGCACAATGAGCTAGGTCTTGCACTATGGTGTGTCAACATTTTGTAAAACTAAAGTGGCATAACAAATTATGTATGCAAATGGAGTATTATTGTCAATATTGTAACAGTACTGTTTCTTTAAAACAGGTACATTTTGTATTAGTTATTGAGGCTTATCACAGGAATATTTGTCAATGAGCAATTATTCCATTAAAAGGATATATAAAAGGAGGAGTTTACCCCAGCTAACCTCTCCTTTTAGAGTGAGTTTCTGCCCAGAACAATGGTTTTGGCGAGTGTGCTATAGCAAAGGAGAAAACATTACAGAATAACCCAAAGAACCTTGGACATATTTAACCAGGAATCCAGAAATAAGGAAGGTGGCACAAAGCACCTTTGAAATGTGTTAATAAAAAAGGACCATTTTTCAGTTTCTGTTGTTATACGTGACTATAGAAGAAGAATTTGGACCAGTATTTATTTCTTCTGTTCAGTAAACATTGATTATTTTATAGACTTGTGTTCTCTGCTGCATTATTTTATTGCCATGAGAGTAGTTTGTCTTTAAGGCTAGGACAGAACAGGCAGGCAAATCTCAACAAGGAGCGTATGTCCTAAGGCATTGTAACTTTTGGTAATGTCAGAATACTTAGTAATGATACAAACATTAAGAATTATGCTGCCAACTTCATCAGCATTTATTTCATGTCTTTACAGCGCCCTCAAAACAAAACCAAAATGACATGTATCTGTATAGTCTACAAAGGTGTAAGACAGCAAACTCTTAAAAAATATACACTTTTTAAGTGGTTAAGTGATTTATCATTTAATAAATATAAGAGAGCACTTAATGCCATTTTACATAGAGGCATTTCATTTCACTCTTCTTGACTCACAGTATTCAGTTTTCCAGTTCATTTCTTGGTTGTGTCCCTTCTAAGTAGTCTGCATTTTCTCCTTTAATCAAGGTAGGTGCTACTAGGTGCTCTAGTTTCCTCCTACATCTCAAAAGATATGCCTGCGGTGAATTGGCACTCCTGTTAATTGCCAATAGGTACATGTACTATGTGAGTGTGTACATGTATAGCCTATGATGGGGTGGATCCCTGTTCAACATGAGAATCTATGCTTTGCCTACAATGATTGCTGGGATAAGCTGCAGCTGATCCACAACCCTGCAGTGGATTAATCAGGTAATTAGAGAATAAATTAATAAATACTTCCACAGTCGATCACTCTGACATGTCAGGGGTAAACATTTATTCAAAACTTTAGACTTGATTTAACCACATTTTAAGCAATGCAATTCTTTTTAGTCATTTGTATCATTTCTAGTACTGTTAATGTGCCTCTTTAGCTTCTTAATCAGTTTGGCATATATCAGATATTCAGGTGATGACAGTTTGTAGTACTGACTGCTCCAGATAGAGATGGAACTTCACTTTCAATCATCTTAGTTCCTTTGGATTGCCTAATGGCATGTCATTTCTTTTTAATGAGTCTTAAGGCACCTCTCTGGACAACTCCTTGAACATTCCTTGAAATTGCTTTCCTGATAGCTCAACTCTGGAAGTATCATCCTGCATTTGTGTCTGTATTTCAGATAAGTAATAGTCTTGGATGATCAATTTTCTTCACTACAATTGCTTCTGGCTGCTTCTCTTCAGAACTTTGTTAAATTATCACCTTATCTCCTTTTTTTAAAGAACACTTGTGTGCTTGCCATATTATAATTTTTGTCTTCCCTCATACTGTTTCAATCTGGCTTGTAACTGGTAATGACCTTAGGTATCCATTAGTGACGTACATTGCACCAGTACACAGCCAGTCAACAAACAATATTACCCCCCATTAGTAAAACTTGGAAACAAGCACTAACATGGGTTCTTTGGGGAGGGTACAAGTCTAACTTTCTAAACATTAGGGAGTAGATATTTTGATTTTAACATTTTAACATTTCTGCATATTGGCATTTCAACATTGTACATTCAGTATTATGACCTTCGCTATATTGCTTTTCAGTAAGTTGATATGGACCTATATATAGGATCATAGTAGGTTACTAGGCTACTAACCCTAGGGCCCTTACAAGCCTAGCCAAGTTTTACCCTTATTTCCATGATCAGCACCTATCATCCCTGTCCAAGAGGGACATAGGTGGGACCCCTGGGGTGAATTTACGGTTACCCATCCAATCTTCCAGATTGTGTTTGATGAGGGCCAATGAGGTACTCTGCATGACATGAAGTGGGAGTCCAGGATGTTGGCACTCCTTGTGGGGGTGTCAACCAGCTAGTCCAGGGCTTTGGAGTTAATGAAGTGAAGGTGCCTTTAGGCAAGTGAGTTTCCACATGAGTAATTTCCCCAGTCAATGGATGGGTAGTCAAAGTCACCCAAAACCATGGTGTTTGAATGTATCTTGATAGACTCAAGTAGATCCAAATAGCAAGAGAGGGTGTCCTGATTCATGGAGGGGGTCCTGTAGCTGGCAATGACTTGAATAGGTATCCTATCAACAGTTAACTGCACCTGAAGTATCTTCAGGCAATCATGCTGTCTAACCAACCTGGAGGTGTATTTATCTTTAACGAATATCGATACACCACCTCCTTTAGTTTTCATGCCTTCAGTTTGTGGTCTGAGCATGTGAAATGAGGTGTAACCCGATATAGCTAGAGTGCTCTCCACAGGCTTGAACTAGGTCTCCGTGACTTCACAAATGTCAGTGTCTTCCAAGGTGAGGACTGCTTCCAGTGGTTAAAGTTTCATGTTTAGGCTCCTAGCTTTTATCAGCAAAACTTTGAGGTTGTTTTAGATGGAGTTCTTACATCAGGAATTTTGTCCTTGAGACCCTGCCTAAAAAAGACACTATGGGGGTGGCAAGGGCCTTGGCCAGTAGCCAAAATCCCAGGGGTGACAGATGAAGACCATCTCTGGTAAAGCATCGAGGTCTGTCGATCATGCCATCCCAGGCTGACAAATACTGTATCCCTTTGGAATGACATCAGAAACTAAGCCAATTATTGAAGTCAATCATTTTCTGTTTGTATTGAGGAATCATCCTAGATGAAGGTGAAATGCCAGCCTAAGGCATGTAGTCCGAGAGCTCAATCATGTCTCTCTTCATATAGTCCAAAGAGGTAAGTCTCAAGTTGTTCACACCAACATGGACTATGACAGAGTCATAACAGTACCTGTTGTTGAGAGACTTGAGTGCATGTGTGATATGGTGGATCCTGACACCTGACAGATAGCTGACTGTGACCTTCTCCTTATCCAGCCTGGTGAGAGGGACATGTATGTGTCCCACGATGGAATCACCTATGACTAATAAGTTTGGTTTTCTGTTTTGCCTTAAGGGCTTAACAGGTGAGACACTGGTATGTGAACTATTATGTGTATTGTGTTCTGCAAAGGAAGTATTATGTGTAGAGTGCTTATGTTTGTGTTTGGGTGGTCGCTGGTGTTTAGGTATGTTTCTGGTGAGGACCTCGGCATATGTAGTTATGTTGGATGTGGGTTTGGGTGGAGTAGGAGGTGAGATGTGCATACTGACAACCTATTCATTGTCATATGTACTGACTGGTGTGTGAGAGAGCATGGATTCAAGGTTCTTAATATAGTTGCATCTCTCACATGTTGAGTTTGTGTGGTCTAGGAGCAGAGGGTTATCGATGAACATGAGGCAGTTACTACACTTTCTCAGGATGCCCATGTCAACCAAGCTGGCTTGAGAAACTGTGGGAAATTGTACATCCATAGTGTTATGTAAATTTATATATTCAGGAAGAAAGGTGATATTTAGGAATGGCTAGTGGGTGAAAAGTGTGTTGGAACCTCTGAGGTTAGGCTTATTGTTCTACGAGACAGGAGAGCTGAGCCACAAAAGACCTCTTGAGGACCACAAGCAAATTGCTAACGGAAAATATAACAATCAAAGCATTTGCTACTATAACCACCAACGATAACTACTGCAACGCAGCCGTGCATGATGGTGTGCTACACGCAAGAAGTGCAGACACGTGGCTTATGTAAAACAATAACACTTTTAACTCAAACTAGCAAATAAAGATGCACTCTCTGAGCTCTAGTCCAAGCACCCTCGATTAGATGGACCCAGATGGCACTCTCCTCCCACAAGGGTGCAGAAAGACCTTCTCCAACAAAGATGGCTTAAATTTGATGCTCAGATGTTAGAAAACAGACCCAGAACCAGTGACCCTGGAACTGGGCTATGCTACAGCTGGACTAGTACAGTATGCAGTAAAATGTGGCCAAAAACAGATACAACAATTCAAAAGACAGTAGAATGCAAATACTAATTAAAAGTCCAATATAAGAGCAGAAACAGGCACTTTAGTTGGAAGCAATGGATTCCTCATTATCTTTCAATATCTCAGTAAAGAGCTGGATTTAGTGCTCAAGTGATACAAGGCAGTCTAGAATCTGTAAGACTGAATCTAGCGTATGCTAAAAAGTGCATTGGTATTTGAAATTTAAAGTGCTTAAAATCACAGTCACGACAACAAAAAACAGTCTAAAGCAGCAATTTGGTAGAACAATGTTCTCAATGTAATCAGGCTATTAATAAGCAGTAATAAAAGAGGCAGTGCAAATGCAACTCAACACTTTTAAGAACAGCAGCAAAAGCAAAATAAAGTATTAAAGCAGGAAACGGTACAGTATAAATATAGCACAATACAGTAAAAACAGTTGAATAGAGTGTAATTTTTTTTTGTCAAGTAGAAAGGGAGGAAACAGAAGAGAATTCAAGGTTAAGAGGTAAGGGGGTGGGCCTTCCAAAATAGTCTCACTGTACTCAGTAGAAAGAGCTGATGCGATGGGATTGGGAGGAGTGTCCAATAACAAATTTATAATAAGAGGCGGGCAAACCAAAGGCCACCAAGGTATAAGAGGAAAACAACACCAGGGCAAGTGGGAGGGAAAATCAAATGGAGCCAGACAGAGTAAGTGTTCAGAAGTAAGCAGAAACCAGATTAACACACACATTTAGCAAAACTAAGCAGAGAGTTATTAAATATCACTAAAACACACAGTAAGTGTTCAGAAATAAGCAGAAACCAGTTTAACACACAAACTTAGCAAAACTAACCACAGATTATTAAATATCACTGAAACAGTTATAGCAAGTGCAAAAAATATACTTATTTCAGCTCTGTATGTCAGATGGTGTTAGAAGTATTCCAAGGCAACAATGAATGAAGCTCTAACTATTTTGTGTGTGTGTGTGTGTGTGTGTGTGTGTGTGTGTGTGTGTGTGTGTGTGTGTGTGTGTGTTGTGTGTGTGTGTGTGTGTGTATGCATATCTACATATATAAAAGGCTAGGTGACAGTCTTTGCAACAGTTCTTGTTAAAGCATTGTGATTTCCTCATCAAATATTTGACAATCTAGTGGCTCTTTTTAGTTGACCTCTTGACTATGAATAATTAGCACTTGGCATGATATATTGAAAACAGACCCTGTTCTGAAATTCTTTTGAATTCCATGCTTGCATACTACAGACAGTTACCTAAGATTACATTATCTGACAATTCGTGTCTTCAAAATATAGCTTTTGTGGCATTTATGAAACTTCACATTTTCAGCCCTCCATGGGTCCTTGCCCAGTGGTTCCCCTACCTATTGTCTTTCAGCTCTTCTCTTCTTTCAGTGTAAGAGCCATGTGTCTCTAAACTGGGAGAGTCCTGCTACCCAATCATTCTGATCTGGGGGTCTAATCAGACCATGAATTTCCCTGGAGGCAAAACTCAGATAGCAGAGAAAAGGATAGTGTACCAGTCCTATGAAGGTCCCTACCCCATCTTTCTTAACTTCAGCCTATAGGTGGCTGACTCATAAAGATTGCCTGAAGGGGGGAAATGATGTGTGTTTGCTACTGCCCAACAGTATCCCTGACTCATCAGCACTTGCAGCCACTTAACAGTGCAAACCTTCCCTGGCCTGTTCCATTAGTGATCAACTAACTTCCAATAGGTGTCACAAATGTGGTAGGTCAAGCCATCTCCCTCCACAGGATGGGCAAGTTAATACTGGCCAATCAGGCTCATGACCTATCCTCTACTAGCTAGCCACCTCAAAAGACATACCACAGATCAAACTCTGGTTGCCTTGATCATAGTCAGGGTTTCATCACTCTATGTCCTGGGGTCACAGAGTTACAATAAGCTTTGAGTAATTAAATAATTAAATGCACTGCTTTTTGACAGTGACAAACGTCCGATTCAGCTTTACTCTGTGATCTCCCCTGCAATGTATAAAGCAAGATAACCTCTCTTAGACTGTTGTTATGGTAGGCATTGCATACTGTACAGTTCTGAACTGACATTCTTGCAAAAAAAGAACATCTTTAGCTCTTTCCTGATACTTTACAGAGCCCAATGTCTTCAAGTGATTAAGCACTATTTTTTTTCTGTGAATTATAACTTACTGTCAATGTCATATTTCTTCAAGGGTAGATATATTCCCTATAATCTAATAGGATTCATAGTTTCTTAGGCTAGCTGCCCTTCCGGGCCATTTTAAGCTTGGCAAGTTTCCCTTTTGGTGCTCAAATTAACCTATCCCATTTTGTTACAGAGTGGCCTTACCCATTCCATGGCCGATAATTATATACTTTCCCTAATGATAGTAACTGGGGTCATACCACAGATAATCTGTGAAGACTCATGTATGGGATAAAACATTTAGGAGCTGCCTCTGTCCATTAGTGGTATGGGGGGCAATTCCGGGGTAAATTCCCATCCAAAGATCCAAGTTGTTGTTTGAATATGGACAAGGATGAACTTTGTTTTATGTGGACAGGGAGTCACTTCCAAAGCAGCAGTGTCTTCTGCAAGATAAACCTGTCCCTCAAAACCATTTTGTTAATGTTGCAGACCAGGTTTAGATCACTATACCAAGTATTTCTGATGGCATTTGACTTTCTGATATGCAGCAAATCCATCAGTATTGGGTTGGGGGATACCTTGTATGCCAGACACAGGTCACCTCATAGCAGTCTGTAGGATACCGAGTATAGTGACAGAACTTTGAGTCGGTCCATGTAGGATATATTGTTTGGGCCTTGTATCCTTTTAGTAAGGTATTTCTGTGGAGTTCAAGTTGTTACATGGGTCTGGACAGATACATGCCAAAGGAGCATTGTACTCGATGATTTTCTTTTGAGGGCTGAGTAAAGAGGGGCAATGATATTCCTAGATCTAGACATAATCCCTTTGTTTATAAGCTGTGCAATATAGGATGACTTTCTTATGACAATAGACACATGTTGATCAAATGTTAGGCCACTTTCCACATAGGTTTCCATATCCTAAACAACTGTATCTACTCTTAGGAACTTATTGTCAGTATGGTAGTTCTTTGGTGTAATGACTTACCAAAGGATACAATAATGCATTTTTTGGCATTTAATTTCAGTCCATGATTTTGGCACCAGTTATTTATTTGGGACAAACCTTCCTGCAGGATGGGTAAATCATTTGGGTATTCAATGACTGTTCCCAGCTTGCAGTCATCTGCAAACTTAGTCAGCCAGAGCCCTTTGGCATTGGATTTTACTTCAGAAAAGTAGATACCAAACAGGAGAGGTCCCAGCACAGACACCTGAAGGACTCCACTGGTACTCCTTTATGTAGTGTCTTCTTAAATATAATTTGCAGTGGCCTGAGGTTAGTCTCTACTAGCACTTATTTACCATTTGTACACTTGCAGAACCTTTCACAGCCATTTACTTTTACTAACACTTCCTTTTCTATCTCAGCATACATTTTTATGCATATCTGTAAAGGATCTGGATCTCTATGCAGCTGGTTTATGTTTTTGCAGAATCAGTACACTGTACCATCACCATTTTGACTAGCATCTACTTGCAATTTTACTGACTTAATAACATCAAAATATTTCTGCATGTGCATTTTTGTTACTAAATATTTAAATATTTCAATACTCTTTTCTTGTTCATTTTTCCATTCTCATGCCACACAGAATTATATATATATATTTCCAGTACCATACTTATTTCTGACATAGTCAGAATAAATGTTTACATATACTAGATCATACTAAGCCAGTTCATCAGGCCATACTTATCCTGCAATACTGGCATTTGTATTACAGCTCTGAGTTTCTCAGCATCTGGCTTTAGGCCTTCCAAAGATAAAATATAACTGATAATAACAGTTTCTTTACAGAGATGAGGCTTCATGTTAAACTGCACTGAACAAGCCTTTCATAAACTAGCTTTTGATATATAGAATAATATTCTTCAGAACATTTGTATTTCTCTGATCAATTTCTCATTCAAACAGGCATTGAAGGCTCACTACTTTGATAAAAGTCAGTGAGGTTGTTTCAATAAGCCACATTAGATTATTATATTCTACAACTCAATTTTAAGTCTCCACAGACAGCAGAGCTATTTTACTTTCCTGTTGCATTTTGTCAGTTGTATGCATCATTTGTAAATATCGCAGTGGCGGCTGGTGACTTCAAATCTCAACCATAAAGGGGAGGAGCTATGCACAAAACCACAAAAAACTAACTTTAATTAAATACGCTGCCCTGGGTGGCAAACCATCATTATGAAAGTCCAATCAAGACAAAAATAAGTGTAGAAGAATAAAAATATTTCAATGCATTGGCTGCATGACAGCTTACTTAATATCTAGATGGAAACAAAAGGTTGTGAGGCATGAAAAAATAAATTACTTTTTAAATACATTACTGGAATGCCAGTCAAAATCAAGTATAAGAAAAACCAGAAGCACTCAACTCAAACTACTTCTCCTTGCACTGCAGTTCTAATTATAATATATTCAGCTTTATTAAAGTACCAAGCAACATGCTGAAAGTAGAAATCTATGTGATGCCCCACTTGTAAAAATGTTTCTTATCCAAAAAGACCTGCTGCCTGACAAAAACATGATAAAAGTAAAAATGAAAAGCAAACAAGAAACAAGCTCAAGATACATTGCTTAAAGGATTACTGTACAGGTTATGGACCACACATGATTGGCATTCTGTGTAGTTTACGGTAAAGCCTGTAGAGATGACTGGAAGTCTCCAACAAGTGTAATGAGCTTTTTAAAATAATGGAATCCTGTCCTTTAATACCCAAGGCTTATACATTATCTAGTCAAGTATTCTCTGCATGGCAACAACAGAAAGGCTTTCAATGTTGGCAATTCTTTAACAGTATGCTTATTAAAGCTTACTTGCATCTTACGATGTCAGACAAGCTTACCTTATGGTCATTAAAGCATTGCTACTTAAACACAGAGCAACAGGCACTTTGAGTAATAAGCATAAATCAACAGTACAAAAATATGACAGAAACCAGACCATTCTGCAAAATCAAGGACAGATGAAAAGCCACTGTAGTACTTATGCAGTGTGTCCTCCCCATCCAAGGTAGATACAACTACTCCTTGCCTTGCTTGGACACATCCAGAGTCACTACATGGGGGAGTGGGGTGCAACAAGCATGTCACAATTTGAAATCTCTCTGGCTGACTGTGATGGCCCTGACACATTTGTCATACCTCTCAACTTCAAGAGCAAGAAATCTGGACAAAGCCATACACAGAAGTGGGACAAAGGCACAACAAGAAGGACAATTTTTAAATATTGCTCTAATAAACTTAGAAAGATAATAGAATAGGTCTTGCATTAGTATGAATTTTCTGAAGGGTATAAAATCTGAAACTCAAATGTCTGTCATTTTCTAACTTCAGTCTTTAGTGATTTGTCACTAATTTGCCAAAAACACAATTTTATGAAAAATGGACCAAAAATGTGATGCAAAAATATAAAATAGACACACAATACAGCTTCTACCTGTCAAAGAAGGGACACTTTAATATTAGTACTGCTACCTTGAGCAGCTGACAAAATAAAAGAATCTACATGCATTTCAAGTAATCTATAACTTTGATTATTACAGTTATTTCTTAATTGTAAACCCTCCATGTTTTCTTCCAAAATTGCTATTTTGCGGAGGGATTATTAGGCGGAAGAGCAACATTTTGAGCCAAAAATTGGGGACAGTTGAGAGGTTGGCTATGCCTAATTCTATAAAGCAATTTATTTGCATGTGCCTCTCAACCTGTTAATGCAGTAAATCTGAACAAGGCCAAATATATTGGGGGCACATATAAACAGTACTAAAATTGCTCTTGTATAAATTGAGACAGTTGATAGAACGGCTCTTACTTTAACATGCATTTTATGAAGGTTATGAAGTCTGAAACTTATTATTTAGTGACTTCTGGCAAATCATTTAGGAATTAAAACTACAAATTTTATGAACAACAAACCAAAAATAAGAAGCAAAAATCTATTCATTCTTTGAAAATCTGGACAGTTGGGAGGTATAGTTCAGCTGGGCCTGTCTGAGTTTGCTGCCCTTCCCCCCCCCTGACAAAATAATGGTTGAACTGGAGCCTCTGCAGCCATTCCAATTAACCATTACTTGGCTATTTCACTCCATTTACCATAAACACTAATGTGCATACTGCTTTACTTCAATGATTGGACTTCATTTGAAAGTTTTATTTTGTATTTTACAGCACAAACATTAAGTAATCTGTTAAACAAAGCAATGCAGTCTCACAATGAAAACTTAGCATTAAAACTTCTCTGCCCTTGAAACTCACATTCATTGAAACAGCATTGAAACCCACATTCAAAGAAAATACATTTTGCCAGTGGCAGATAAAGATTAATTTTGGTGCATATGAAACATACATGTGCTCTTTGATACACCTTCCTCATTGTATGTTTTAAATTTGTTTTGAACATTTTTCCAGTAAGCAATGAAACAAAACATATGCACCCATAATGGCAAAACTGCCCAGTTGAGAACATTTATCATAAAAAAGTCTACTCAGACTTCCACAGTCCACCATTATTAGTAAATATACACAATTCTACAGTCCACCATTATTAGTAAATATGCACAATTCCACAGTCCACCATTATTAGTAAATATGCACAATTCTACAGTCCACCATTATCAGTAAATATGCACAATTCTACAGTGCACCTTTATCAGTAAATATGCACAATTCTACAGTCCATATTCAGTGGATTCAGTTCTTGCCATAGCTGAATACAGTCCCAAAAATAGGGACAAATTTAAAATATTCATCTTATAAACTTAGAAAATTGCTAGAAAAAAGGTTGTGCTACTATGTATTCTGAAGAACATGAAGTTTGAAATTCAAATGACAGAACAAAACAATTTTCAGCAGAGGGGCATCAGAGCAAATCCACACAAACACAGGCAGGAGATGCAGACTCAGCCAGAAACCCCAACCAAGAATCAAACCAGAAAACCTATAGCTGTGAGGCAACAATACTACCACACCATCTGAAATTCAAATGCCTGTCAATTTTACTGCGGACAGAACAAAACCAATTTTCAGCAGGGATTAAAACTGCAGACACGTCTTTGTAAAATGGCAGGGCACCAGAGCAAATCCACACAAACACATGGAGGAGATGCAGACAACCAAGAATCAAACCAGAAAACCTATAGCTGTGAGGCAACAATACTACCACTGCACCATCAAATCTGCAAGGAATTAAACATTCAGAAACCTGAAGTCTGAAATTCAAATGCCTGTCAATTTTACTGCGGACAGAACAAAAACAATTTTCAGCAGGGATTAAAACTGCAGACACATCTTTGTAAAATGGCAGGGCACCAGAGCAAATCCACACAAACACAGGCAGGAGATGCAGACTCCACACAGAAGCCACCCCAACCAAGAATCAAACCAGAAAACCTATAGCTGTGAGGCAACAATACTACCACCGCACCATCAATTATGCAAGGAATTAAACATTCAGAAACCTGAAGTCTGAAATTCAAATGCCTGTCAATTTTACTGCGGACAGAACAAAAACAATTTTCAGCAGGGATTAAAACTGCAGACACGTCTTTGTAAAATGGCAGGGCCAGAGCAAATCCACACAAACACATGGAGGAGATGCAGACTAACCAAGAATCAAACCAGAAAACCTATAGCTGTGAGGCAACAATACCACCACTGCACCATCAAATCTGCAAGGAATTAAACATTCAGAAACCTGAAGTCTGAAATTCAAATGCCTGTCAATTTTACTGCGGACAGAACAAAACAATTTTCAGCAGAGATGCAGGGATTAATACTGCACACGTCTTTGTAAAATGGCAGGGCACCAGAGCAAATCCACACAAATACAGGGAGGAGATGCAGACAGAAGCCACCCCAACCAAGAATCAAACCAGAAAACCTATAGTTGTGAGGTAACAATACTATCACTGCACCATCAATTATACAAGGAGTTAAACATTCAGAAACCTGAAGTCTGAAATTCAAATGCCTGTCAATTTTACTGCGGACAGAACAAAATTAAAACTGCAGACACATCTTTGTAAAATGGCAGGGCACCAGAGCAAATCCACACAAACACAGGCAGGAGATGCAGACTCGAAACCACCCCAACCAAGAATCAAACCAGAAAACCTATAGCTGTGAGGCAACAATACCACCGCACCATCAATTATGCAAGGAATTAAACATTCAGAAACCTGAAGTCTGAAATTCAAATGCCTGTCAATTTTACTGCGGACAGAACAAAACCAATTTTCAGCAGGGATTACAACTGCAGACACGTCTTTGTAAAATGGCAGGGCACCAGAGCAAATCCACACAAACACATGGAGGAGATGCAGACTCCACACAGAAGCCACCCAACCAAGAATCAAACCAGAAGTGAGGCAACAATTCAAATGCCTATCAATTTTATTTAACATTTTTAATCAGGACAGTCTGACTTGGAACAAATAAACAAATTTTCAGCAGAGGCCCAGGAAGAAATAATGCAGATATGTCTTTGTAACATGGGAGGGCACAAAAGCAAACCCACACAAACACAGGGAGAAGATACAGACCCCACAAAGAAGGAACCCCAGCCAAGAATCAAACCCAAGAACCTGCAGCTGTGAGGCAACAATGCTACTACTACACCATCAAATATCAAGCATTGCAACATTTACAAACCACAGATATTATGAGGAACAGATCAGATCGAATATGAGGTAAAAATCTGAAATTTTTTTACAAATGGTGGTGGGTAGGGAACTCAAGTCTTAACACCAGTAAAGCACAAGCACCATACACACACTCCAGTAAAGCACAAGCACCATACACACACTCCAGTAAAGCACAAGCACCATACACACACTCCAGTAAAGCACAAGCACCATACACACACTCCAGTAAAGCACAAGCACCATACACACACTCCAGTAAAGCACAAGCACCATACACACACTCCAGTAAAGCACAAGCACCATACACACACTCCAGTAAAGCACAAGCACCATACACACACTCCAGTAAAGCACAAGCACCATACACACACTCCAGTAAAGCACAAGCACACTCCAGTAAAGCACAAGCACCATACACACACTCCAGTAAAGCACAAGCACCATACACACACTCCAGTAAAGCACAAGCACCATACACACACTCCAGTAAAGCACAAGCACCATACACACACTCCAGTAAAGCACAAGCACCATACACACACTCCAGTAAAGCACAAGCACCATACACACACTCCAGTAAAGCACAAGCACCATACACACACTCCAGTAAAGCACAAGCACCATACACACACTCCAGTAAAGCACAAGCACCATACACACACTCCAGTAAAGCACAAGCACCATACACACACTCCAGTAAAGCACAAGCACCATACACACACTCCAGTAAAGCACAAGCACCATACACACACTCCAGTAAAGCACAAGCACCATACACAAACTCCAGTAAAGCACCATACACACACTCCAGTAAAGCACAAGCACCATACACATACACAAACTCCAGTAAAGCACAAGCACCATACACAAAGAAAAAGAAAAAGCACAAACTCAAGAAAAATAAACATTGTAAATTGAAAGGCACCTTACCTGAATGAATACATCGAGAGTTTAACGTCGTGCATACATCCTTCATCCACATGCTCCTTCGTCCCTGCTGCTCCTCTTGCAGTCTCTGTGCACTGTAAAATTTTAAAAAATATTTTTTATTTTTCATTTGTTTTTGAAATATCACATATATTGGTTATAATTTTGCAGTCTTTAATAATGTTAATATATTCTTCTGTCTAAGTTCTTGTTATAGGTTTACATTACTTGACCAAGTATTTATGTTTGCAATCTTTCAATACGTATTAATACTTCTTTGGTGTTCATTTTTGCATTTACTTTGTATTGCTTTGCTCTTTAACTGTTCTCATGCCTTCTAGCCTGGGTCATGGCGAAAAAGGTCACCTGAGTAATCCATCTACCGGGTTATCAAGCATATGTATATATGAATAAACAAACAAGTAAGCAAGTATACCATGCATACTTCAGTTACTCTGATTTCACTCTTATTTCTGTTCAGCTTGAGGATGTGCAGTCTCAGACTGTTCAACAAATGTAGAAACCTTATGTCATGCTCTTCTAGGGTCTTACCCAATACTAGTAGAGTTCATCACAGTAATAACATCTCTAAGCCCTTCAACCATTTCTTTAATATCTCTGTGAAACACTTCAGGAGCTGACAAAATACCAAATAGACGTCTTATCGATACATAGATTCATAGGTTGTTACTAGGTTAACTACCACTAGGACGATTACAAGCCTAGTCTTGCAACCCAAAACCATTTGGATTCTGAATATAATGGCCATGTATATGGGTGGCATGTTACTTTGGAGGTAACTAAGGGATTTGTAGGGAAGTGTTAGTTAAGCTAATACCTTTCTTAAGGATGGCCTCTGTCCATAACAGACAGGGTGGGTAAGAACAGGGGTAAAGTGATGATTTCCTATCCAATTTTCAAGGTTTTGTTTGTATAGAGTCATGGATTAACTCAGTTTTTCATGGATGGTGAGCCTATTCCATAATACAGGAATCCTTTGGGGCACATATTTGTCTCTCCAGCACATTCTGTTTATGTCACAAGCAAAGTTTGCATCCCTGGATCTAGTGTTTCTATTGCTGTTTGTTTTGCACAACTGCAACAGTTCCATCAGAGCTGGGTCCTCCTTTCTGTGGAAGCCCTGTAAGCCAGGCAAAGATGGTCTCTCAGCAGCTTGTAGGAAACTGAATACAGACACAGAACCTTTAACTTATCAATGTAGGATGGATTATTCATGCCTTAAATTCTCCTGGTGAGAAACCTTTGTTGGTGTTGTAAATGTTGCAACTGTCTGGTTAGGTACATGTCAAAGGGGGCATTGTACTCAATGACTCATTTGCTTATTCATGCTCAGCACTTGTTCAGAACTTGTAAGCATTAAATAAGCTACTAATTACTATAGCACTCAACCTTCCTCATTACCTAGAGGAAAACAGTTTTTGTACTTACTTTTCTCACTTGCTTAGAGAAAAACAGCTCTTGTACTCACTTTCCTCACATCTAGAGGAAAATATTTTTTTATTCAGGCATGTCCAAGGGTCAGCTCCCAGTGTTCTCTCATGTCTATCTGATGAATCTGGGCATCTTGAGGCAATGTAGAAATTGCCTCATGTACACAGACAACCCTCTCCTCCTACCACCCAACACTACAACCTGTGAGAGATGCACTTATTTAGCCAAACTGGAGGTAAAGCTCTCTCAAACCAAGACTGAACTTGACAGTCAAGAGAAGGTAAACATTTGCACCACACCACACTCATCACATAGTCTCACTAAATCTAAACCACCAAAATCCACACATAGTAACACAAAAACATTTGCAGAGGCTCTCAATAATAATCTGTCTAAGCAACAGAGACCTCCAAAGCAGAAACGCAAGCAACCTCCATCTCCCAACATAACCCAAATGACACATAGCCCACAGACTCAGTGTGCCACTCAACCACAGCCAATAAGGCAAAACAACGTACCCAACACACTAGTCATAGGTGACTCTATAGTCAGGCACACTGATGTCCCACTCACCAGGCTAAACAAGGAGAAGGTTACTATCAGCTGCCTGTCGGGTGCCAGGATCTGCCACATAACCCATGCACTCAGGTCACTCCACAAAAAGTACAAATATAACTCTGTCATTGTCCTTGTTGGTGTGAATGACCTGAGACATACCTCGCTGGACTACATGAAAAGAGACATGGAAGAGCTCTCCGATCTTGTAGCCCAGGCAGGTATGACCCTAGTCCTGAGTAGCGTTCTGCCATCACCCAGAATGAGACCGCAGTACAAGGACAAAATGATTGACTTCAAAAATTGGCTAAACTTCTGGGGTCATTCTAAGGGGATCTGGAATCTGTCTGCTTGGGATGACATGGTCGACAGACCAAGATGCTTTCCCACAGATGGCCTGCACCTGTCGCCCCTGGGATTCTGGATACTGGCTAAGGCTCTTGCCGCCCTTATAGTGCCTTTTTTAGGAAAGGTTCAAATGACAAATTCACCACCATAACAGGAACAGGCAAGCAAAAACTGAGGGTAATGCTACTCAATGCTAGAAGTCTAAATCTCAAAATGCACTCACTCAAGGCACTCCTTAAAATGGAGAACATTGATATCTGTGCAGTGACTGAGACCTGGTTCAAGGCTCCAGACAGCACCCCTGCACTACCAGGCTATAACCTGTACCACACTTTTCAGCCATGTAACCTGGACCGAAACACCAAAGGCGGAGGTGTGTCCACATTCATTAAGGATATCCACACTTCTAGGTTAGTTGCTCAGCATAATGCATCCGAGGTTATCCAAGTGCAACTAACTCTGGGCAAAACTGCAATCCAAATTCTAACTTGCTACAGATCCCCCACCATACCCCAGGATTCCCACTCCTCTTTTCTTGATGTACTGGAGAATATTAGGGTTCAAGCAAACACCCTAATAATGGGCGACTTCAACTACCCCACCATTAACTGGGAAAACTACTTGTGTACCAACTCCTTAGCTCAACGCTTTCTGGAATTCATAAACTCCAATGCCCTGGATCAACTTATCCACACCCCCACCAGGGGCAACAATATCCTAGACCTAGTCATTACCAACATGAGTGACCGGAGTTCCACACCTGAAGTCAACTCCTTGTTGGTTCGATCCGACCATAAGCTAATCACCCTTGATATCCACATCCTACCCCCACCCCTCCACCCCCATTAAGGAAACCATGGTAAAAAATTTCTCCAAAGCCAACTTCATGCTTCTTAAGACAGAAGTGGTGAACTACATGGCACCCATGCAGATGGACAATACAGTTACAACTGCTGAATCCTACACAAATGCACTCTATAAGCACTTACACGAGTGCATGGATCGTGCTATCCCAAACAGAACCAAGATGGTATCCTCCAAAAAAGGAAGTCCCCTGCCATAAACAAACTGTACAACAGAAGGAAGAAACTGTTGCAAAAGACAGTAAAATCCCATGAGTGGAGGAACTCCCTGGTCAGCCTCAGTAAGAAGCTGAGATCCCTTATAAGATCCTCCAAAGCTCGCTAAAAAAACAAAATCATCACTAATTCTAAGGACAACCACAAAGCATTCTATAGCTATGTCAAGAATCTCAATGGCAACACCCAGATCTGCTCTGAGTTACAGCACAACGGCATAAAAATTACAGAATCAACTGATATTGCCAACATCCTGGTAGATAGGGTCAGTGCTAACTTTACCCCCCCCCCACCCCCTAAAGGGCCCATATCTATACAGGAAGAATGCAGAGTCCCTGTAATCACAACTATGCAGGTAAAAGCTGCACTCTCTAAAGCCAAAACACAGCATCCTTGGGACTGGACAACATCCCAGGCTGCGTTTTACATGAACCTCAGAACGAACTGGCTCCCCACTTAAGCACCATGTTCAATAATAGCCTGGCATCAGGCTTTGTGCCCACTGAATGGTGCACAGCAACAGTTATCCCACTCCACAAAGGGGGAGCCACCACTGATCCCAGGAACTATCGCCCTATTAGCCTGATGAGCCTGGTCTGCAAGGCCATGGAACATATCATCATGGAACTCATAAACAAAGACATTGGTAACCTCCAAACTCTGGATCCCACCCAGTTCAGGTTTGTGAAAGGCAAATCATGCCTCCTGAACCTGATCAACTTCTTTGAGGCAGTCACCAAAGCTGTAGATGAGGGTAAGGTGGTTCATACAGCCTATTTTGACCTCGCCAAAGCTTTCAACACCATCCCCCATTCTGGAATTATAGCTAAACTCACTAAACTAGGTATAAATCCCTACGTCACAAGATGGGTTGCCAACTGGCTCACTGACAGAACCCACACTGTAAAAGTTGCAGACTCCAAATCTGACCTCAAAACAGTGACAAGTGGAGTACCACAGGGTTCAGTCCTGGGACCTTTCCTGTTTGGGAACTACTTCTCTGAAGTACAGGCTAACACAGAAGGCCTCTGGATAATGAAGTTCACAGATGACTGCAAACAAGGAGCCATAGTCAAGTCCCCAAATGATGTGGACATTCTACAGAAGGGCCTCACTGAGACAAATGCCTGGTGAAAAAATATTTTGATATTACTTGCTTACTTGGTGCACATGGTGTGATGGATTTGCAGTGTTCTTATGACAATCAGTCTTGCTGGCTGGATTCTGCTAAAATTCAAAGTCTGATTATATTTGCATTCACAGTCTGTTGCATACAGAAACTTGCAGAATATACACTGATGAGAGAATATACTTTGCAGCATCAACTTTAAAGAGCAGTAACAAATAACTTTTATAATAAATCAAACGAAACCACGTTGCAGCTTAAAAGTACTGTTCCAACTTTACTTCTCATATAGTACAGATGATGTGAGAGATATAACATTTACCTCAGAACACCAAATGTGTTCCTACCATATCCTAAACAACTGGATTTATACAGCTCTTTATATACTCTTTTTAGTCATGCATAAACATATTTTGGAGAATTGCTTATCCTGTAGAAACAATACTAAACTTCCTTGTTTAACAATGTCTTGTAAGAGACCAGCTTTTCTGACAGTGTGAATATCCTGTAACAGTGTCCTGATGTCCATGTAGAAAAACATATTTTGAGGAAACACATTGTGCTGTATTCTATTTGAATCTGTGTATAGAAACATGTGTTCTTATGTCAATGCTGATAAGCATATCCTGTTTTTATGAAGAAAAACATATTTTTGAGAAAACACATTGTCAGAGATCAGCTTTTCTGACAGTGTGAACATCCTGTATTTTATTTGGATCTTTGTATAAAAACATCTGTTCTTATGTCATATCCTGATTTTCCATGCAGAAAAACATGTCATTGTTCTTTAAAAGCAGATTTTGCATTTTTGTTCTTGCATACATCCTGCTTTGAGTCTGTAAGGGAATAATGTCCATTCAGCAGATTCCTTTTCCAAGCAATGGTCATTTAGTATGACTGCTGATCACATTTACTTAAACTTTGTTTCTGCATTTAAGCAAGCCTTTTCTTTCAGCATATTTACAACATAATTAATTTCAGATTTATATTCATAAAATCTAACAATTCCCTCTGTTTTAAACATACTCAAAACATTTTATATAGAAAACACAAGAAACAAACCTTTAGTTTGATACAACAAATCAAAATGCAATTTTACATAGTTAATACAATGATATTAAAGTATTACTACCAAAACTGAATGTATTTAAAACTTTTTCTTTTGCAGACCATTCTGTGAAAATATTTTTATCGCTTATGAGCTGTGTCTGCTTTAATGTTATTTTTTTTTTAACTTGATCAATTTATTCTTTTGCGATCACAGAATTTAATTTATGACTTAGAACTGTTTTATTAACTCTTTGCAGCTGTTGAATTAACTATAAGAGACAATAACCATGTGCTACTGCAAGCATTTATACACTACTGAAAACACACAATTTCAATGTCATTTTAACCATAACATTGTGGTCATGTCTTTGAACTGCCCATTAACATCTTGGTAAAGTACTGAACTGGGCTTAGATAATAAATATTTGAAAGCAGTTATTTTACTGGGGTAAAACCAATGATATTACAACTTGACAAATTACTTTTGAACTTATTACGATGTATCCCGTACAGTATGTATTTACACAGATTGTTTGCTATTTATGCATTTCAATTTACTAGGTATACTGGACCCACTTTTTATTAAATATGGTTTTTCACACATATTTATTACTAGACATTAATCTCATTTGTACTGAATTCTTTTGCATTTGTACATACAAAGACTATAAAGTACATTTAGTCTAATCTTACAAATTTAATAACATTAATATTAAGCAAAATCTTGGGAAATGTTTGTCTCTTTAGAAATATCTAGTGGAACTGGCACCAAATGCATATGTCATGTTATTTTAAACTACATACTCAGCAATTAGAAACATTGATTTTTTTTATACCAACATTGTTTTGCCAAAAACATATTAAAAATAGTGACCATTCTTGCTATTAGAAACATTTATGCATTTTGCATATCTTTATTCTCTCTTTATAGCTGTAATCAATTTTAAGCCATCTCTTGGGTTGTAAATACAATTTAATTCTAAACAATATAATAATAACCATTATGATAGCTATTAACAACTTGTAAAATATCTTATCCTGTCAGGTTTAATCCAGTTTACCAGTATTTCTAATACACTAATACCTGTTTTTCCCTCCCCATAAAAGAGTATTGTCAAGAAGGAATGAGATTTTTCCTGTAGCTTTATTTCAGACCCTTGTGCAGTACTGCTTATACAGTCAGTGTAAAACTGAGAAAGTGCCCCTCCCCCTGTAGTACTGCACTATTGTTTATCTGCTTTATGCTGTGAGAATAGAATGCATGTCAGCCCAACACTTTGGCCATACATTTACGTTATTTGGTTACTAATAAACTATGGACTTTTATCTGATTTGATCATTAATAGGTATTTACACCCTCCTGCACAATTGATTTGAACTGTATGTATACTATAGCCCATTTGCTGGCTGTACTTGATACAACTGAGTTTTTTTTTTTTGTCCTTTTAACATTTACTTGCAAACAGATTATCAGTGACATCTATGCACAATTGTGGCATTTTATGGCAATTACTAAATAGTGTTGCCTGTAAACATTTTAACAATTATGTTTTAATAACAATGATGCTTTAGAAAAACTCAAGCTACTTGCCTGGCAATTAGTCTTGTTGTTTATCTTATCTTTCCAGCATTTCCTGTAACTATTCATTCAGTCTAAGAAGGTCTGAGCTCACATTTCATACTCTGTAAACTATAGTTAATTCTTTTAGCATTTTTCCTTTAATGTGATTGTGATTTGCATAACTATGCATTTATACAACATAAATAGACATCATTTTACAATTACCTTACATGGATTTCAGTATTTTTTTCTTTATTTATTTAACTATTTAACTGTCTTGCCATTAATTTTACAAAAACTGTTTGAATAATACCATCTGTGATTTTCTTTTTAAAATTCAGAACTTTAACTGTTTGGTGTTACTATACAATTATAAAAAATTGTAAAAAAACAAAATAGATATTAGTTTAACCAACAGATTTATATTTATATTATTTATATTTGCTGTTGTCTGCCTGTTATTCTTGTGTATTGTAACAGATGTACTCTAGATGAAAAGAACACACATGCATGTCTGTCTTGTATATGTATATCTTTATACAAGCATGTTATGTCTTGTGACTTTAAATTTTTACTCATCTATTTTTATTTAATTTATATATTATAATACACTAGAACAGTTTTGTTTACCTTTTGACTATGCTAATGAATGGCATTCATATGCTTTACTTTACTGTAGTACTGCTAGATGTCTTGCTTTAACTGAATGAAAGTAAAACATTTAAGAATGATTTGTCCAGACATCAGATCCTACCATCCTACCATGTATGTTTAACCATTTTCAAAACATAAACATATTATAAAATATATTTCTTTTGCACAGATTAACTGTGTATGCAGGAAGTTCCCAGTCTTTGTCAGTTCAGCTAATTTATTTTCTTTATCCTGCAACTGCCGTTGAATTTCCAGTAATGTTGCATGGTCTTTCTGACATTCTTTAGTAAGCTGTTCTGCTGAATTTGAAACTCCTATGCACTTTTGAAAAGATGTATGTATAACTTGTCTAAGCTTCCTGAACTCATTATGTCTGTCTTTTAGAAGTTTACTACATTCCTTTGTAACAAAATGTACTAGGGGTTTTATCAGTAACTGATTTGACTCACATGTGGTGACAGGACATAACTGTTCAACATCAGAATGTAATGGAAACACTTTACCCTTAGTTAATTCTTCAGATCTGTCTTTACAGTCTATTTCTTTCGCAATATGATGCAATATTTTTTATGACATAATACACAAAATGCAGTTTTTGTTGAAGCACACAATAAACATCTGTCATTTTTCACATGGTTTTCTTTGAGATACCAGTCAAATATTGTAATACATTTGCATAATGCCTTACTATCAACCTGCCCTAATAAGGTTTTACATTTACCAATGTGCTGTGTATACCAACATTGCAATTTACTAACGTTTAGTTTACTCTGGCATGAATTATAAATAATATTCATACTATCTAGTAATATACAACCTGTCTAGGAATACAGAAACTATATATGAATATACAAACTGTCTTAAGAATATAAAAACTCTCTTAAGAATATACAAACTGTTTTAACATCATCCACACTAAATATGTGACACAGAAAAAAGTCTTACCAGTTAGCAAGAAAACAGGTGATCAGGCTGCTATTGTAGATGGCTGGAAATTTTTCAAAGTCACCTGAGAAGCTGGGAAAGCACAACAGGCAGTGGACTGATGGGCTAGTGGATATCCCCCTTTTCTTGAAGAATTTATGGCACTGCGAATTTCTTGAACTAGTCTCACTCCGGATTATAGACGTCTAAAAAACTTTACTACTGCAAGCTGCATAAACTGGAATACTTCTGTTCAGAATTGACACATACGTACAAATGTTAGTTACTGCAATTTAACTGAAGTGACCCTCTGCAGGGCTTACCATCACTCCTCCTGTGTTTGAATGCAGATTGTAGGTTCAAATGCAGACTAGCTTGCCATTGAAAAATTATATGGTGCTAGTCACTCAGCTGCCTCGCCATTGAAAAAATATTATATGGCTCTTACTTGCTTCTTGCTTCTTGCCTGGATGGATTCTTGCTAAAATTCAAAGTCTGATTATATTTGCATTCACAGTCTGTTGCATACAGAAACTTGCAGAATATACACTGATGAGAGAATATACTTTGCAGCATCAACTTTAAAGAGCAGTAACCAATAACTTTTATAATAAATAAAACTGGACAAACGTTGCAGCTTAAAAGTACTGTTCCAACTTTACTTCTCATATAGTACAGATGATGTGAGAGATATAACATTTACCTCAGAACACCAAATGTGTTCCTACCATATCCCTAAACAACTGGATTTATACAGCTCTTTATATACTCTTTTTAGTCATGCATAAACATATTTTGGAGAATTGCTTATCCTGTAGAAACAATACTAAACTTCCTTGTTTAACAATGTCTTGTAAGAGACCAGCTTTTCTGACAGTGTGAATATCCTGTAACAGTGTCCTGATGTCCATGTAGAAAAACATATTTTTGAGGAAACACATTGTCCTGTATTCTATTTGAATCTGTGTATAGAAACATGTGTTCTTATGTCAATGCTGATAAGCATATCCTGTTTTATGAAGAAAAACATATTTTTGAAAACACATTGTCAGAGATCAGCTTTTCTGACAGTGTGAACATCCTGTATTTTATTTGGATCTTTGTATAAAAACATCTGTTCTTATGTCATATCCTGATTTTCCATGCAGAAAAACATGTCATTGTTCTTTAAAAGCAGATTTTGCATTTTTGTTCTTGCATACATCCTGCTTTGAGTCTGTAAGGGAATAATGTCCATTCAGCAGATTCCTTTTCCAAGCCATGGTCATTTAGTATGACTGCTGATCACATTTTACTTAAACTTTGTTTCTGCATTTAAGCAAGCCTTTTCTTTCAGCATATTTACAACATAATTAATTTCAGATTTATATTCATAAAATCTAACACCTGGTGTCAGAGCCATGACCTCAAGCTCAATGCCAAAAAGTGCAGTGTCATCCCCTTTGGTAAAAAACTCTGTACCCATGAACTACCACATAGGCAGCAATCTACTTAACACTGAATGTGTGATAAGAGACCTTGGGACCCAGGTGGACAGTAGTCTCTCCTTTGATAGTCACATCACCACAGTAGTCAGGAAGTCCTTCTATGTGGCACACCTCATCATAAAAGGATTCTCATCCAGGAAAAAAGAGGTAATTGTTCCCCTCTACTCGACACTCATTAGACCCATTATAGAGTACAATTTCCCTTTTGGAATGTACTTCACAAGACATGTGCAGCAGCTGGAAAGGCCACAGAAGTATCTCACAAAGAGGATTACTGGCCTCAAACAAATGCCCTACACTGACCGTCTCAAAAAACTCCAGCTTTACTCCATAGCATATCGCCTACTCTGAGGTGATCTCTGCCTAACATATAAAGCTATGTCAAACCCAGAGCTGTTGGACATGCTACACCTAAAGAAATCCCAATCCTTCTGAGCTACACGCTCTAAGGACCTAAACCTTGTCACCACAGCAAATAGGACATGCTGGAGGGATAGATTCATGTCCCAGAGACTTCCCATACTCTGGAACAGGCTACTCATCTATGTCAAGCAAAGTTCTTCATTAGCACTCTTCAAGAAAAATCTTGATGAGTGGATGGAAAATAGGAAATACACCCCAGGGATCACGTCTGTGTCTCTGCTCGACAGTGGCACAGAAAAATAACTTTCTTGGGTGGCGTAAGCCAGGGAACCTTGTTGGCTAGGCTTACATAGGCCTTTGGGCCGATAACCTAATACCTACCTATGACAGGTCTGAAAAGGGCCAAGTAGAGTGGTACTATAACTTCTTTGGACCTGGATTCATAATCTTAACTATAAGATGGGCAACTTACTATCTAGGTTACATGTTGATCAAAGGCCAAACTGCTGTCTACATATGTTCACAGATCCCTTAGTAGTGGGTCAATTCTTATGGACGTTTTATCTATGGAGTAATTAACTTTGGTTAACAATTTCCCAAACGGCATTATAATTTATTTGTTGGCATTTAGTTTTAGGCCATGGCTTTGGCACCAGTAACTTGTCTGCATTAAACCTTCTTGCAAGATGTTAGTTTCTTGAGAAGACTCTATAATAGCCCCTGATTTATAGTCATCTGTCAACTTGGTGAACCAGAGGCCTTTAACATTGACCTTGACTTCTGAGAAGTAGATGCCAAGCAGGAACGGACCCAGCACAGATCCCTGGGGTACTCAGCTAGTGGCTGTTCTCTTGGTGGAGGTGTTCTCACTAAACCTCACTAAACCTGACTTTTTGAGTCCTGTCTGTGAGCCAGCCTGCAATCCAGCAAGTTTTCTAGGGATTTATGCCCAGAGAGCTCAGACAGCTTGTCAACAAAGCCTGAGTATTGCATTTATTGAATGCCTTGGCCAAGTAAAGATATGCAGTATGCACTATTTTAAACTCATCAATTACCTTGGTGACTCTCTCAAAGAAGCCTACTAGGTTAAGTAGGCACAGCCTTCCTTTAACAAAGCCAAATTGGGATGGTTCCAGTGTCTGTAGTTTGCTAATGTCTTTGTTTATCATTTCCTTCATATTTCATTCCATGGCTTTGCATATTAAGTGTGTTATACTGATGGGTCTGTAGTTTCCTGGGTTCATTGATGGTCTGCTCTTATTGAGAGAAATAAATGTTGTGGTTCTCCATTCACTTGGACTATAGCCTTTTTCAAGGCTGTAGTTGAAGAGTGTCTCAAGTGGTCCAGATATGTCACATTTTAGACTGTTTAGGAGGCCACTGGGAATGTTTTCTGGACATAGAGAGACAACTGTCTTGGCTTCAGTGAGTGTTAAGCCATCAAACCACCAAAGAACTAAATAAATACAAAAAAAAAAAAAAAAAAAGACACGCTGTTCATTCGCTACCAGTTTATTGCTGATCTGGTACATTGGCAATTCACCTTCTCAGGATAGTTAATCAGTTACACAATGCACCTTAAATACAGGTAAGATGCTCATACATTAATTAATTATTCAATTACACAATTAGTTAACATTTAATTAAGGCTCAATACATTAAAATCTAATTATAATATCCATAAAATATTTCTTTATTTACATACCCGTATTATGGACAAACATTTATTTCCAGGTTTAATTCCCTAGGGAACAATGTTATAAAATTTAAAATCATCATATTTTCTAATACATTCAACTTCTGAGGAAAATCATCTGCTCTAGGAAGAAAGGGCTGTGCTAGCAAGCTAAAGAAAAACCCAGTGTCCAGACCTTGGTGTACCTTGTAAAAATGTTCAGCTATACGACTTTTAAAATTCCTACTTCTAATGTCACGCAAATGTTGTAGAATATGGATTTTAATTTTCCATTTCGACTGACCCTCATACCATCTAGGGTTAGTACAATCACATCCCACTATATAGACTACCCCATAAGATTCGCAATCAAATCTATCATTGGAAATAAAGTTTTTCCCATTAATTTTGATCCCTGATAAATTTCTTACCAAGGGGCACACCTTGCAATGTCCACAGACAAATGTGCCTCTAAATTTTAAAGGTACTACATTTGATCTTTGCTCAAAACTCAGCATCTCTTTCAAACTGTAAAATCTACCATATGAAAATCTGACATGTTTGGGAAATAATGCCAATAATGTTGTCAGCACCTAGTCACTGCTAATAGTTGGGAGAAGTATGTTGGAGGGGATTTCTCCTTGAGGAGTTGGGGGGTGTGGGTGATAAAGATTGTACAAATTAAAATGCTTTCCCTAAAATCATACTGCATGTGCAGTAAAAGAAAATATGGCTTGCTTTGCAAGAACAGTTAAGTGACCTTTCATTAAAAAGCTTTTTTGTAAATGTTCAGCTTAGATATTAATAACAGATAGCTGTGGGCTTACTGTAAATGGCATTCTGTTATAGAAAAAAGGAAGTTGACTTTCTGTGAGCTTTCAGATGCAAAAATAAATTAAATAAAATACAGACAATTCAAGTGACGCAAAGATGATGTGGAGAGACTTTTTGTGAAGTCTTCAAATACAGCAAAAAAGAAAATAACCAAAGAAGGACATAAAATAATATTTGTCATTTTAACAGAAACTGTCCGAGCTAGAAATAGCCATGGACTTTTTCATGACTCAAACAGAAACCAGAAGAACAAGTCACAAGGACATTAAAAATAACATTGTTTGACATTTAAAAGAGTATATAAACTGGACAGTAATTTTCACTCTTTAGTGATTATGACTGACTGTGCATCAGGCATGTCTTTGTGTCTAGCCATGTTATAATAGAATTGCAATACCTCTGACAGTATTAACTGTTTGGCAAGAATTTGTACGATTAGAAATAAATATTAATGAATACAGTAGTATGGTGTCTGCCTAGCTCACTGTTGATAATATTTTACAATGGCGAGTCTAGCCCACTCCCCCTAACCTTTTTTATCCGTTACCAACAGTTAATTTTTCATAAAGGCCTTATGTCAACTTGATCATTGATGGTACCATTTACCACCAGTTTAGCACACTGCTGTGTGTTACTTTTAAGGCTCTGGACATAGCTGTAGAAGGCCTTGTAACTGTCCTTAGCTTGCTAGGCTATGTTGACCTCATAATTAGCCTTGTTGGACTAAATTAGACCTCTTACTTTCTTGCTTAGTAGTATAAGAGAGCACTTGTATTTAAGAGAGTTGCTTTTCCTGATTTTGGCCATGAGTTTTTTCTTTTATTATATATTCTGTTTAGGTGAGGATTTCACAACTGGGGTGTGTTTTTCATTTTTGTCTTGGGTTTACTTCTTGTAGGTATGGCAGACTCTATGCAGCAATTTTCATGTTTGTATAGGAACTCTTGTGAATAATTCTGCACAGGTGGCTGCCTTATGGGCTTTGCCCTTGGGGACCCATTGGGTGTAAGCTTATGTGAGAAGTTTGGTTTTGCTTTTGGTGTATGTTTAGTGACTGCTGAGGAGCAGAGTTGCCGTTAGGCAGCTTTGGAAGTCTTTGAGAATTTGGAAGATTTCTTTTAAGTGCCTCAGCATAAAATAATTTTTGAGGTATGTCGTGTGGGTATTCTTGACAACCTCATTTGTATGCAAGATTTTTGCCTCCAAGGCATATCCATCAGCGAGGGCCTCACTGAGACAGATACCTGGTGTCAAAGCCATGGCCTCAAGCTCAATGCCAAAAAGTGCATTGTCATCCCTTTTGGTAAAAACTCTGTACCCATGAACTACCACATAGGTGGCAGTCTACTTAACACCAAAAGGGTGATAAGAGACCTTGGGACACAGGTGGAATGTAGTTTCGCCTTTGATAATCACATCGCCACAGTAGTCAGGAAATCCTTCAACGTGCCACACCTCATCACAAAAGGTTTCTCATCCAGGAAAAAAAGAGGTAATTGTTCCCCTCTACTCATCACTCATTAGACCCATTATAGAGTACAACGCCCCTTTTGGTATGTACCTCACAGGACATCTACAACAACTGGAAAGGCCACAGAAATACCTCACAAAGAGGATTACTGGCCTCAAACAGATGCCCTATGCAGACCGTCTCAAAAAACTGCAGCTTTACTCTGTCGCATACCGCCTACTCAGAGGTGATATCTGTCTAACACACAAAGCTATGTCAAACCCAGAGCTTTTGCATATGCTCCACTTAAAGAAATCCCAGTCCCTATGAGCTACACGCCCTACGGACCTAAACCTTGTCACCACAATAAACAGAACATGCTGGAGGGATAGATTCCTGTCCCAGAGACTTCCTATACTCTGGAACAAGCTACCTATCTATATCAAACAAAGATCCTCATTAGCACTCTTCAAGAAAAATCTTGATGATTGCATGGGAGATAGGAAATTCACCCCGGGGATCACTGCTGTGGCTCTGCTCGACAGTGGCACAGGAAAATAATTTATTTGGGTGGCGAAAGCCAGGGTACCTTTTGGCTAGGCTTATATAGGCCCTAGGGCCAATAGCATAGTACCTACCTATGAACCTTGGGACTCATATATGAGCACAAACATGCTCACCCTAAGGTTCATGGACTTTGTTAATAGAAATGCTCTGGAACAGATAGTCTGCACCCTCAAAAGGGGCTTGAATGTCCTAAACTTAGTACTCACCGACATAGGGGATCTCTGCACTACCCCCTGTGTGTTGCCCTCCCTGGTAAGGTCTGATCATAAATCAGTCTCTTTTGAAGTAATGATCATACCTGACCCCCCCAACAGTAAAAAGGATGAAGAATTTCTCCAAAGCAAACTATAGCCTCCTATGCGATGGCATAATTAGTTTCAAACCCACTGCTACCACTGTCAACAATGAATGGATCAGAACAAGGCCCTCACAAAAAAGAAGCAACCCTGGTGGACATCAAGTATAAATAGGTTGTACAACAAGAGGAAGAAACTAATGTCTACGAACAAGATGTAACTGACTCAGCAGAGGAAAGACACCCTCCACAGCTTGAACAAGCAAATTAGATATCTTGTAAAGTCCTCTAAAGCCAATTACAAAGCTAAACTAGCCTCCCTAGCTAAGGATAATCACAAGGCATTCTTTAGCTATGTCAGTAATCTAAAAGGGAAGGTCCAGCTTTTTGGTGAGCTAGTAGTGAGTGGTACCACTCATACTGACCCTGCGGACACCGCTAACCTGCTAGCAGACAGATTTGGCACAAACGTCACTGCCCCCCTCCCCACCAGACATACCGCAAAGCATACCTGTCACCAGTCCTCTACCTAGTATCTCCAAAGAGCAGGTCATAACCATAATCTCCATGGCCAAAAACACAGCCTCTATGGAACTGGATAATATCTCAATCTGCCTACTAAATGGTCTAAAATAGGACTTAGTGGAACCACTTGCCACTCTCTTCAACCACCGTCTAAGTACTTTCTTTGTCCCAGTAGAATGGATAACAGCAACAGTAATTCCCTTGCACAAACTGATCCTGGGAACTATAGATCCATAAGCCTAACCAGCCTTATCTGCAAGGCCATGGAAAGAAACATTATGGGCCTTATCAACAAAGACATAGGTGATCTTCAAACTCTTGACTCAACCCAATTTGGCTTTGTTAAGAATAGATCATGCTTATTAAATCTGGTAGGCTTCTTCAAGAATGTCAACAAAGACCTGGATGAAGGCAAAACAGTACATACAGCCTATCGTGACTTAGCCAAGGCTTTTGACACAATCCCTCACTCAGGCATCATTGAAAAACTCACCCAGCTGGGAATTAAATTGATATTTCACTAGATGGGTAGCCAAGTGGCTCACTAACAGAACACATAGAGTCAAAGTCGGGGATTCCACCTCTACCAGCACACCCGTTACCAGTGGTGTACCAAAACAATTGGTACTGGACCCCCTACAGTTTGGAATTTATTTCTCAGAAGTCCAGGTGAAAATAGATGGCCTATGGCTTACCAAGTGTGCTGATGACTGCAAACTGGGTGCAATTATTGAGTCCACCAATAATACTGACAGACTACAAAAAGGGCTTACATAGACAAATGATTGGTGCCAAAGCCACGGACTTAAACAAAATGCAAAAAAATGCATTATCATCCCTATCAACAATGGGGAAGTCCCTGCAAATTACAATATTAACAGTACGTCCCCTTAGCTCAAACTCTGTGGTGAGAGATTTGGGAACATAGCTTGATAGCAACCTTAACTTCGATCATCATGTGCCCACAGTGGTAAGGAAGGCCTTCTATGTTGCACATCTCATAAGTAAGGGCATCGCATCCAGGGCTAAGGATGTTATAACTCCCATCTACACATCCCTCATCAGACCACTAATAGAGTACACCACTCCCTTCTGTATGTACCTCACCAGACACCTGCACCAGCTGGAGAGACCTCAGAGGTTTCTCACTAAGAAAATTCAGGGCCTTTAACACATGACCTACATGGATGGACTGAAGGCCCTGTCACTGTACACTGTATTTTATAGGCTGCTGACAGGCACCTTGTGCCTGGCCTACACAGCAGTCTTGGATTCTGCCCTAATAAAAATGCTGTACATCCGCAAGTCAAATGGGACAAAATTCACTCGCAGGATCTTACTCTAGCCAGCAACATTAACAGGGCATGCTTAAGAGACAGATATGTCTCCCAGAGATTGCCACTCCTCTGGAACAAACTCCCAATTCATGTAAAATTCCATTTCTTATAGTTGAATCATCTAATACACCAAATTCAGAACATTTTGCTTGATTCTTTAATCCCTAATATAAGCATCTAGACACTCTCCATGACCCTGTCATTGGTAATACATTGGACCAAGTGCTTTGGCTGTGAAATAGTGTGCCCTGTTAATGCACATTACAAAATAGAAGATTTTTTGACACATCTGCACAGTACCACATAGCTAGCACTGTGTTACTCAAAGAAAGCTACTCTCATAATGCCAGCTACCCTTTGATCCTCGCCCTCCAAATAGTCTGACACAATTTCATTCTGATACCAGTCGCCATGGTAATACCATGGAGTTGTATTAGTACTTTCTGAGCACTGCAGGCAATGTGCATGTAATTCTTGTGAGTGTAAGCTACACCCATTGTTTTCCATGACTGCATATTGTCTTAATGTACTTTCCTCTGAGTATATTTAATTATGGTCATCATCTTAAAGTTTATTCATGTGATGCCAATGTCATAGCTCCTGCACTGGACGTCTCATGAATCTTTCCACCTTTGTTAGTGTTGTCTTGTCAAAAACTGAAAACAAAACAGAAAAAAATAAATATGCAGAAATCTATGCATTTTACTTACTTTTGACTTCTGCATATCTCATTTTACAAAGACAGTTTAGACTGAAAACAAAAACTCATAAAGTTCAGTTACTTTCATTCATTTTTGTCATACAGCATTTACACGCATTGTCATTTAGTTCTAAGAAAACATTGCTTCTAGATTACATTCAGAGAGCTGTACGTAAACATTGAGGTTTACATGGGCATAAGTCTGGCCTGTTTTCCTTGCAAAAGAAAATGACAGAGAGAATTTGAAAGCTGAACATTCTTGGTGAGATAGGAGGGTGGCAGAATTGCATAATATGTGCAGTCTTGAAATGTTACCTACAAACATCATGGCACTATCATTGTGTGTGGATATTAATGTCACTATTATCACTATTATACTTTTCTAACAGTGATGTAGTTAGCATAAGTGCTTGATGGTAAGTGGAAATAAAAGCACAATCAATTTAAACACACTGTTAAATGAATATGGCACAGCATGCACTTGGGATTTACCTCTAATAAAAATTATGACTGGCAAAACTGATCATATGCTTTCATAACCATTCAAATTATTTTCCTTGTGATTTATATTATTAGTATATTATGCATTACAATTTTGCAGTAAAGAACTACTTGGGCTGGTATGGCTGAAGAAAAAACTACTTCAATTTTACTGACAGACACAAAACTTTGAAAGCACTAGGAAATCATATAAATTAAGTGTGTTGCCATGCTTCTCAGGGCCTTTTAATCAGCTGAGGTATTGTCAGGTTCCATCTGTACCTTTTGACTTTAAAGAGGATTTAGAGACTTAACAGGTGTGGTCATTCCCCATGTGTATATTGGGTATACTCTGGACCAGCTTGGTGGCCTGTATTGAACCTTTCTGTGGGATGTCGTAAGGCTGTTCAGAATTATAAGATACCTTTCATAAATGGCAGCTTCACTCCCTCTCAAAAAAAGGAACATCAGTAAGATCACGTGCAGAGAGCATTCATGGTTTTATGCTCATGAAATAAAATAAGTGGGCTTCTCTTCTAGTAAATACATACAAAACAGTTTCTGCTAATACCACAATACTTTCTCATTTATGTACTGTACCACACATATGTAACTTGCCTGAATATACAAGCTTTAAGAATTTGAGTTGAGCCTGCATGCATAGAATGGTGTCCCAGGTTGAAGTGGTGAGGTATGCTAAATAAAAGTCTTGCATGCTGTCAGGAATTCAGGGAAGAGTCTATTAAGCTTGCTTGCTATGGAGTGATACAACTTATCCAAGATGATGTAACCCAACAATATGCAGCTCATTCTGCATAGCTCGGTTGTGGGGAAACTGGATAATAATTGTGTGCCTGAAAGCACAACTACCCTCCCTCCCAAACACACACAACTGTGTGCAGTAAAGAAAAAAACTCTGAAACACACACAAGAAATACAGATATATAGCGGTGGTGCAGTGGTTAGCATTGCTGCCTCACAGCAAGAGGCTCTCCGGTTCAATCCTCGGCTGGGGTGCCTTCTGTGCGGAGTCTGCATTTCCTCCCTATGGTCGTGTGGGTTTCCTCTGGATGCTCCGGTTTCCTCCCACATCCCAAAGACATGCTGTAGGTGGATTGGACACTCTAAATTGGCCCTAGGTGTGAGTGTGAGTGTGTGCATGCAAATCAAGCCAGAGATTATGTGGAAGGTTGGGCTCCGGGCTGGCAACTCGACACTGTAAAACTCCACTGCCAATCATGAGCGGACAAGGTGATCCGCTGTGGTGACCCCTAACCGGGAAAAGACGGAAGAAGAAAATTTTCTCACTATATCACTGCATGCAAAGAATGTTGTCATAGTCTGAAGTGGTGAGGTATGCTAAATGAGAATCTTTCTTTTCTCATCTGTGCCTTTCCACCTTAGAGGCCCCTGTGAGCATGTCCACTGTGTTTATAAACAAAATAATATGAAGTAATTGGAGGATAACTCATACAGATGCATCTCTAGAGAAGCTAAGTCATATGTTCATCCTTGTAGCCCACTTTTCCTATAAGTGCTTCTGCCTATTGTTCTCAGTTTGAAAGCATGACAAATATGGAACACCATTTTAGAAGCTGATTTGGATAAATTAAAAATGCTCCTGTTAGCAGTCAGATTCAGGCATGGTCTAATAATGATTTTCACATAGTCAATAATTTATATCCGCTTCTGTGGGAAGACGGGGACATAAAATAATTTTAATACACTTCTCAAGGACATTACATTCCAGAGATTATGGTATGATTTAATTCCACAGTGCATGAGAAGATTATTGCTCATTTCACTCAAGTCTGGTATCAAAGCTGAAGTTAGGATTCTGGAATATCTGGAATATCATAGGCAGAGGCTTCTGGAATAGAGGGAATGATAACAAAGGAAGAGAAGGACATGGCTACCCATAAGGGAAGATATCGATCTATCTATCTATCTATATATATATATATATATATATATATATATGGTTTACTACCATTACCTTGAAGTGCACTTCTTCGGATATGCACATTGCCGAACTATATTTTCAAAAGTGAAAACATTTTTATGTCCCCATTTCAAACCATGTTAATACTGATGGTTCGAAATTCACTGTTATGGAAATGTGACCACTGGAGTTCATGTGCCATTTGGTGTTTGGGGATGTAGTTTAGCTATGTCTATGTTCAATCATTAGTCCCTTTGAAACTGTACACCAATGTATCACCAGTCGACAAAGTGCACTTCAAGGTATACACACATATATATATATATATCCATCCATTCTTAACACCTTTTCCCAGTTTGCACATGCGGGGTTGGGGTGTCACTTCAGCAGTGACAATCATTTTGAGCCAAGGTTTACATTGCCAGGTGGCTAGCCCTGCCACCACCACAGAGTAAACTATATATATATATATATATATATATATATATATATATATATATATATATATGCATACATACATACATACATACACATATACACACACAGTATACATATGCATACATACCCAAAGGTTTAGTAGTAGTTTTAGTGATGGGAGAGTGAGATTCAGAAATGCTCTAATAGCACTATTATTATTGAACTGGGAAAATCAGCAAAATGAGTATTTCACAAAATTGTGGTAATGTCAGTACACTCAGCAATTACACAAACACAAAGAACTGTGATGCCAGCTTCATCAGTATTTTCTCATTGTGTGTCTCTATAACACACTTTAAACTGGTAAAAACACTGTAGTAAATCTTTCTTCTGAAAATTACATGATGTTTGGTTCAATAAAAAAAAGCTGATAATTCTGTATTTGACTCTTATTGTACTTTCTTTTCACCACATACTCCCACAATCATTAGTAAGCTGGTCTTTTCTAAATGTTTGTATTCAGATATTTAAAAAAAAAGTGGTTTCTTGTCTGTGGGTTTGTGGGAATGTAGATTCATCAAACTTCCAATTTTCTAAAGGTGGATGGATTTTCTGCCTGTCTTTGGTCTGTGGCAGTCCTGGGTCACCTACCTTTCTTGTAGCTGTAGCTGCAGATCACCTATTCTAGAAGAATTTATGGTTATCAAGTTTGCCTCTAACTCTTAAAGAAAAATTCACTCAGTGCTTTTGAATTAAAAGAATTGTTATTTGGCAGATGAGTGCTGCTTAGAAAACTGTTAACATTGTCTGACCTTAGCTTTTTATTGCCTAACTTGTGCGCTGAGCTTGAGGCTGGTGCCTCCCATGACGACATAGCGGGGATGTTAACTGGGTCTGCCCATGAAGTCATGGTAGGTGCGTTTCTGGATGAATGGGGATGGGTCCCAATGAAACAAGATTACATTTATTTTCCAAACTTTTCAATTTGCCTTATAGTTAAAATTACATTACAAAAAAAAAAAAAAATTTAAACATTAAAAATTATCAAACATGTCTGTTAGCTATTCATTCAGCTAACAGTGCTACTGCTAACCACATGAGTCCTCCAAATTAATTACTATAGGAAAAACAAGTCAGAGAAATTTTCCTTCCAGTGATCATTCCGTTTTGCTTTAGGAATCGTGGTCGAGATTATGCATTTGAACTAGGGCTGTTTAATGTCCCTTTCTCTGCTCATCACATAATTTTATTTATGGTAACTCCTTCGAAGAGGCCCTAAAGTAATTATACCAAGTGGTTTCAACCAATTAAAATTAGAAATGTTGTGATAGTTTTCCATTTCATAGACTTGATCCAAAACGAATTTTGTATCCTCTAATTTCTATGGTGCTTTCATGGTAAACTTCATCAGATCTGCCTGGATTTATCAATATGTGGTGCTCACTAAGAATCTAGTTCTTAATATCTGGGGCTCAAATTTTACATTTGAAAGTCAGTCTGAGAGAACTGAAATTGTATTCTTGTTATGAGGATATAGTGGTTAAGGTCAGTGCCTGGGGAGGCCCAGGGAAGCATATGTTGCTGTTCAGGTTTCAGTGGGTGTAACTCCTTATGAATAGAGCACTTTAGGGGAATGTGGCTTGGTACATTTCCATGTGGGTACCTAAAATGCTAGATTGTATAGCATTATATGAAATATAAAGGTTATTGGGATTTATTTGTTTCATATGGCAGGAATGTTAGTGCCGTAATGATGGTGTAGTTAAAAGGGAGGCTGTCCAAACTTGTAGCTGATGGCTACAGATTAATAAGTAACGAACATAGAGGAATAGCCTATTTTTTGGGGAGGCTGAAGATCTGGTAAGAAATCATGGGGGTTCCTAACATTTTCTTATGTAGAATGAGTTAGATACCTTGGAGATATGCCAAGTGTGTTGTGATCTTCCCTAAGGGGATCTGGTGTATGTGTGGTGCCATGAAGGGGTTGAGCATCTAGGTATGGAGGTGTTCTATCTGCTAGCTAAACCATGGAGTCGCAAACAAAAAAAATTGTGTTCCAGATAATCAGACATGCCTTACTGAGTCCTTTGCTTTGTGCGTAAGGTTAGATGTCATGACAGATAATCAAGAAAGTTTTTTTTATCTCAGAGTAAGATTCTTTAGAGGAGAGGTGAGTTTCCATATGAGATCTTAAAAAGATTGATTGTTTACCATTATATAGAAAAGTTTAATGGGCTGCAGGATCTATTCATAGGTTCATAGGTTGGTATTAGGCTATCGACCCTAGGGCCTATACAAGCCTAGCCATAATAATTCCCTGGATATTTCTTCCCATAATATTTACTTCCCTGGACCTCTGTCTAGCAGGGCGACTGGCATGATCCCCGGGGTGAATTTCCTATCTCCCATCCAATCGTCAAGGTTCCTTTTGAAGAGGGCCAAGTAGATGCTCTGCTTGACATGTATGGGCAAGTCTATTCCAGAGTATGGGGAGTCTCTGGGTCAGTCTGAGTAACATATGGTGGGAAGGGTAGTGCCATGAAGGTGGTGGAGGTAAAATGGAGGTTGTCCGAGCTTATGGCGGCCGGCTAGAGATTTATAGATGACTACCATAGAACTAAAGCCTATTTTTGAAGAGGCTAGAGATTTAGTGAGAAACCAAGGGGGGGGTTCACTTTTTCTGATGAAGAATGATGTAGGGAACTTGAGGCATGCCAAGTGTGTAGCAATCTTCCCTAAGAGGGTCCAGTGTGTAAGATGCTATGAGAACAAGATAGTGTTAGAATATAACATATGGTCACCGATATATCTCAAGTGTTGATTTGGTGGTCTTGCTGTTTGCCGGGGCCAAGATTCACTGTGAAGGACATAATAACTGCCACATGAGCCGAGGTTAGGTGGGGTGGTGTTTTTTCTGCTTGCCATACTATTGGGCCCCAAGGAAAGCCATGTTTCAGGCAGCTGGGCCTGCCTAAATGGGTCCCAGTACTTATTCATGATGTAAGTTGCTACTAAAGATAAACATAATCTTATTAAAAAAATGTTTTTCCTCTTAAACTATTTTTACCATCAAGTACAGCTGGGGGTGGGGTGGTTGGGGACATGGTCTCAGCAAAATCTACATGTAATCAGTCACTGGAATAGCCAACTCTTGCCTGATTTATTCCCCTTTATATTGTCCCTTCCTGATACTCTGAGCTGAACATTACACTCTCATATCAAGTCTCAATTTCAAAAGTTTTGTGTTGCTTTTCTGGAAGTCCACTACTTTCAACCTGCCAGAGAACTGTACTAATTAAAGTTAAAGTTTAGCAAGCAGACAGATATCTCATGAAACATAGTACTGATACGATAGCCTTGCTGTGAGCGGTGGCCAAGATACACTGTGTACGGACTGATATATGCCTCATACGTAGAGGGGGTTACTTACTCTGACGGTATAGTGTGGGATAAACTTTAGGGAGTATTCAATCCAAGGTTGATGTAATGACTGCGGGATGGTACATTGGTATCGGATAACAACCAAAATCCATTTCTCTAGTAATGTTTGGAGCAGTGTTCGATAGGTTGACAACTGCCGCCAAATGGGCAAGAGGCTGAGGTGAGTGTGTCTTGGTTAGGGTGTCCTTGTTGGGTATGCCATGTCTATTTAAAGTAAGGAAAACTGGTACCTGAGTAGATAGAAATAAGTGAAACTAGCTGAGAAGTGGTGGGGCAATAATTTCACAGTGGGATGCTGATAGTAATTGACATGCAAACATTCTCCTTGTCTAATTCTATGACTTGTGGTAAAACTTGAAATATTGAGCACTCAAATGATAACCATTAGAAGCGGGTGTTACCCGAGCAGAGTAAAGTGCCAGGAAGTGCAAAGGAGATGAGAAATGCCATATCCATAATACAAAAGAAGATTAAAATAGTACCTACCATAAGAAAGTCAAATCGTCAGTAAAAAAGTAGCAGGTGCTGTCAGGTAGTACCTATGTGAATTTAACAGTTCCATAAGAAAGTCAAATCGTCAGTAAAAAAGTAGCAGGTGCTGTCAGGTGCCAACACCTTTTTCCATGCAGTCAAATCATTTACTGATGTGGTTATAATCTAGTTCTTTGTGGAAACCTATGGGTGGGCTACCTTGAGATGATTGCATAGTCCACAGAAAGGGAATATTTTGGTCTCTAGAATGTGTAGCATGGGTAGGTAGTAAGGATTCTGGTGGGCCCCTGGTGTTCATAGGTAGGTACTAGGCTATCTTCCCCAAGGCATTTATAAGCCTAGCCAGAATGTGTTGGCTTTCGCTGCCCCCTTAGATTAGTTCCCTGTGCCTCTGTCCAGCGGAGCCACTGAAGTGATCCCCGGAGTAAACTTTCTGTTTCCCATCTACTCGTCAAGGTTTCTCCTGAAGAGCTCATCCTAGGTGTCCTTTAGTAAAACATCTTGTGGCTTGCGAAGGTTCAGAATGCAGTTTATGGATTCAGCTGTATTAAGTCTGGGGAGCCTTCCCAGCTTGGAGTCATATCTGCCATTCCAGCTCTTTCTCCTCTAGTTTGTAAGTGAAGGTCCTGTCAAGAGGTATGTCTTTGATCCTATCAGTGATACGGAATTTAAAATAAATGTTCAGGTTTTTCTTTTAGATGCTTTGCCATCGGATTAGTGGGGCTCTGTTTTGATTGTCTGAGTTGTATCTGTCAGTCCTGGTTTTGTTTATGGTTTTTCCAATATAAAATCCCTAACGTTTGGTGCACTGAGTCTGGTATACTACTTTCTCTGTATTGCAGTTTCCTTGTAGATGTAGGGTAGAGTTTTTTGTTGTCCGAGTACCCTATAAATATTTAGCCAGCTGGCTTAAGCTGAGACAGACTTCTTTACCTCCTGCATCGCCATAGCATTAACCTTCCCACCATATGTTACAAATAGATCCTGCAGCCCATTAAAATTCCCTGTAAAGGTAAACAATCAAGCTTTTTAGCAGTCCATATGGAAACTCGCCTATCCTCAAAACAGCCTTATTCTGAAATGGAAATAATTTAAGAAAAACTTTTTCAATTATCTGTCATAGCATCTAACATTAAGCACAAAGAAAGGACCTATAATGCATGTCTGATTACCTGGAATACATTTTTTGTGTGTTTAACTCCATAGTTTAGCTAGCAGAAGGAACACAACCCCACAAAGATGCTCAGTGCCCTCATGCCCAAGTGCCACACACACATCCGATCCTCTTAGGGAAGATCACAACATACTCGGCATACCTCCTAGGTCCCTAACTCATTTTGCACAGGAAAAAGTTAGGAACCCCAGAGTTTCTTACTAGATCTTCAGCCTCCACTGAAAAATAGGCTATTTTTTCTGCTTAGAAACCTGTAGCCATCAACTACAAGCTTGGACAGCCTCCATTTTAATTCCATCATCACTATGGCACTAAAGTTCCTGACATATGGAATAAATAAATCCCACTGCCCTTTATATTTCATATAATGCTATACAATCTAGCTTTTTAGGTACCCACATGTAAATGTACTGAGCCACATTCCTCTAAAGTACACTATTTACAAGGAGTTACACCAGTGGAAACCTAAACGTCAGCTCCACTGGACCCCAGGCACTGACCTTAGCCACTATGTCCTCATAACATGAATACAATTTCAATTTTCCCCAGTATGACTTTCAAATATACAATTCTAGCCCCAGATATTAAGAACTAGATATGTAAACCCAGGCAGACCTGATGAAGTTTACCATGAAAGCGCTTCAGAAGTTACAGGATTCAAAACTGGTTTTAGAGCAAGTCTGTTAAATGGAAAACTATCACAATATTTTTAATTTTTAATTTTGGTTGGTTGAAATAATTTGGTATAATTACTTTAGGACCTCTTTGAATGAGATACTATAAAAACTTACATAATGAGTAGAAAAAGAGATGTTAAACAACCCTGGTTCAAATGCATAACTTGGGACATGTATCCTAATGCAAAATTGATAATCATGGAAAGGAAACTTTCTCTCTCTCTCTTTCTTTTTTTTTAGTAAGTAATTTGGAGGACTCACATGATTAGCACTGGCACTATTACCTAAACGAATTGCTAACAGAGACGTTTGATAATTTTTAATGTTTAAATTTTTATTTTTTTAATGTAATTTTAACTGTAAGGCAATCTGAAAACTTTGGAAAATTAATGTCATTTTGTTTCATTAGGACCCACCCTATTCATCTAGAAACACACTCGACATGTCTTCATGGGCAGGCCTAGTTAACACCCTACCATGTCGTCATGGGAGGCACCAACCTCAAGATCAGCCTACAAATTAGGCAATAAAAAGACAAGATCAGACAATGTTAACTCAGTCTTCTATGCAGCGCTTACTTTTTGAATAACGATTCTTTGAATTCAAAAGCACTGGATGAGATTTTTCTTCAAGAGTTAGAGGCAAATTTGATAAACACAATTTCTTCTAGAATAAGTGATCTGCAGCTACAACTACAAGCAAGGTAGCCGACTAGGGCCACCACAGACCAAAGACAGGCAGGAATTCTATCCACCCCTAGGAAATTTGAAGCTGGATGTATCTACATTCCAACTAACCCACAGGTAAGGATTCCCACCTACAGTAAGCTCTCAGTTAACTGGCAACCATGGGGATTGGTAGATGCCAGTTGAGAGTTACTATGCTTGAGAATTACTATTAAATACAGGCCTGACGTACTGTACCCTATACTGTACTATACCATACCATAAACACTGTATTGATTTGATTTTAATATTGAAATGCAGTAATTAAAAGCCTGGATGGGGGGGAGTGGAACACATGAAAATTGAATTAAATTGTTCATAATGTACCTTATTTCTTCGATTTTTTTCTTCTAGTTGCTTGAGAGTGCTGGTTGCTTGAGTTCCAATTAACTGAGAGTTTACTGTATTTTACTTTCTCCTCAACACCCAAATTTAGGTGATTGAAAAATTACTTGCCACACAGCACTGGGCAGCAATAATTTGACCTTCAGATATTAAAAAAAGTAAATCCACTTTATATATTAAAGTGGCTGAATTCTGTTACTTGAGAAGTTACTTTACACTTACATTTTTATGCCTTGAATCACTCATCTCAACTTGTCAGTCATTTGAATTTATATCACAAACAGTTCTAGTACACCCCCGCTAGAATGAATATAGTTTTACAGCTTCTATAATACTACATATAAAGTTATTTACCAAAATCTGCACAAAGAAGTGACAGATTCTGTGTGGTATAAATTCCTATATTTCTATGTATTTTGTGTATTTTACTTCTGTGTTTATTGCTGCATTTTATATGTGTTATGTCTTATGGCTGCATTTAGTAATGACATACGTTGTCAGTTTCCCTTTAAATATGGTATAGGAAGTGATGTCACCTATTCAAGTCTATTTATTTGATTTTTAAATTTTGAAACCTTGTATCTGATGAAGCTCCTTATGTGATATGATTGGGACGAAAGCGCTTATACCTGTGGACTAATAAATCAAATTTTTGTGGATTTATTACCTCTGGTCTGCCATTTGCGACTTCTATTTTCGTTTTGGTGTTTTGCTTGGTTTTGCGTGAATTCTGTAACTTTAATAAGTAAATACTGGCTAATTTGTACCTAAATATTTGTAGTGCTTTTGGGACTGTATGTGCCTAGAAGTTACATCAAATTTGTTCAAGATTTAATTATTTACATTTCACTAGCTGCTGAATTCTTATATTACTGCCAAATTATACACAGTGGCATATGCTTGTCAGATAACTGACTATGTTACTAAACCTGATGTATTTACAAAGTTTTTCACAAAGTTAATTGCACTGTATCCTATAGCCTCTGTCTACTAGTTATTATTATTTGATTTGGTTTCCACTCTATGACAACCACGTACTCCAGTCCCTCACCTATGTCTGATTAGCACACTGCAGAATGAAGGACAGCTGTGGGGTTCAGTCTATGTGCTATCGTAATAAAAAATGAAAAAGCACAGGAATCAGTCTAATTCCAACCTCACCACCATGAGTGTTGAGGAAAAAATAAAAAAAACACAGAAACTAGTGGTCTTAAAACTTTGCTGATGAGCTGTCACAATCATTTCCAAAAATCATGAAATCCAGGTAATGTTCCAAAGCAAGCTTGTTGCTTTCTTTGTTTTTTATTTTTTGTGCTATGGTTAATACTTCTGGGCATTGCTGTCTCCTTGGTTGTGTGCATTATGAGTGGTGGGACTGCAATGAGTACGATTAGCAGTCAAGTCTGGGTAATTGCTTTGTGGCATATTTTTAACCAAGTAATATACTTAAGCTAAAACATGGATTGTATCATTTGAGTACCATGGGAATAAAGCTGGTTATAGTTTTTTTTTCTTAGACATTCCTCTAGTAGCCCTTAGAGCAGCTGAAAGAGTAATATTACATAGCATGGATTGCATAACCCCAAACTTTTTATAGGTCACACTAAATAGATTGTCATTCTTACAAGTACAATGGTTCTACTATCTATCTGAGACAGTGAGGAATTCGAACATCTGCCATTACAGGTAAGTAGGATTTACGTGACTATATTACGGTCAGCATTCCCACTGTCTCAGTGGTACTTGAGTAGACTGCTAAAGCTTACGCTATCTGGGAGGTGGAAGGATAAGGATCCAGGAACCCCTGGGGAGCGCTCCTACCAAAGCCTGTTATTTTTATTTTTGGATCAAGGTAGAACGCTGGGAAATTAATGACTTGATTTTAAGGTAAATTCAGAAACAACTTTAGGCATGAATGATGGATTAGTGTGTAACACAAATAACCCTGTCCTTATGAAAAATCAGATAGGGTTGGCCCACCATGAGATCTTGTACCTTTCAGGTGCCAGTGCAATGAGTATAACAGTCTTTCAATTAATGAACTGTAAATCAGCCTGAGGGTCAGGTTTGTAAGGAGGTAAGGTCAATTTTTCAAGAACAACGTTGAGATCCCAGGGTGGAAGAATATGCTTTTGAGGGGGGGGGGGTCTCACATGCAAAACTCTTTTCATAAACTGACTCCAAAAACAGATGAAAGCGGGTGACCCATGGACAGACTAGTTGACTTGGCTGCAAGATGCACTTTGATAGAAGCATATGACAAACCATCTGTAAGTAATTTGCAGTAAAATTTCAAAACCAGACCACCCAGAAAACCTCTTGCACTTGTAAATTTAAGATTTTGTAGTTGCAGGTTTTTTGCCTCCTTAAATATCTGTTGCACATCCTCATGTAACAAGTGCCTTAAAGGTATCAAAATAGAATCCAGGTTGTCAGTTGCAATTGCTCTAAGATGGGGTGTACCATTTATCCCTGATGTTGTGTTATCAGATCCAGTCTGTGAAGAAGTTGTGATAGTTGCCCTTGGCCACTTCGAATAAAAAGAGAAAAACAACTTTAACTGAGCCAAAAGGAGGTTACCATAACAATATTTGTTAATTTTTCTGAATCTTTAGAAGTACTTTGGGAATCACTGAAAAGAGAGGAATCCATACAGAACATTTTCAATCACTTGTCTGTTTTGAAAGGAGATAAACAGATCTACTTGAGGTGTTTCCACCATCTGGAGCAAGTCCTAGAAGACCTCTACATGGAGCTTCCACTTGCAAGGGTCTGTCCAAAATCTGCTTAGTTTGTCTATCACTGTGTTTTGCTCTGAAAGAAGGTACAAGGCTTGAAGTTCAGAGAATGCTGTAGAGCCAGCTTCAAGGCTATCACTGCCAACCAGCAAAGAGGGCAAGACCTTGTACCCCTTGTCTGTTCAGACCCCACATCATGGTAGTGTTGTCTGTGACCACTAGAAGAGGACCTACAGTCCATAAATGGTGAATCACTACCATCATCTCTTTTACATTTATGTGCTTTGGCATGTCCTGAGGACCCCACATGCCTAACGCTTGAACTTCCATGGACACTGCTCCCTATGAAAAATCTGAAGTGTCCACCTGGGCAGATTGGACTGGGGTCTGAAGAGAGAGAAAGGGAGTCCTGGATGCAGAGCCAGTTGATCCCTCCACCACTGCAATTCTTGTTTCATAAATCCCAGTACCAGTAATTGGAAATCCTAAGGATGAAGGTGCTAGGTCTAACAATTCATCAAGTACAATCAAATTTTTCTCATGTGTGGTCTGGTTGGTGCTATCATGAGGATCATTGATGCCATGAGGCCTAGAATCTTGCAGAACTCTTTTGATAACACCAAGTCTGGAAGAGAGAAATCCAAGAAAATATCGTGATAAGTTAGAACTTTTTCTTCTGGCATGAAGGACATCCTTTTTACTGTGTCTATCCAGCACAGTTCTTTTAGAGGGTGGGAGGAAGGACTTTTGAAGGTTCAGTTGGAAGCCTAAGTGGGAAAGGAGGGATGTGACCTTGTCTAAGGACTCACAGCACCTAGATACAGAATTTGCACAAATCAGATAGTCATCTAAAAAAAGAAAATGTGGATGCCTAGGATACTGTAATCGGCAACCACCGAGCCAGACAATTTGTATACACTTGGGGTGCAGCAGATAGCCCAAAGGGTACTGTAGAAAACTGATAATGTAAGACAGACACACAAAATCTCAGAAATGTCCTGAAATTAGGAGAAATAGGAATATGATAAGTGTTCTTGAGATTTAGAGTCATTAACCATTTGAAATGTTGGAACCCCCTAGAGTGAGTCCTGAAATACAGAAACTGACTAGCCAAAATAAAAAACGTACATAGACTGAGTTCAAAATGGCCATTTCTTGGAATATTCACTTTTCTCTGAGATAAGGTGTTGGTATTTATATGTTTGAGATGTGTGTGGGGCTTGCCCCCTACATCAGGGATGCAGGGCAGGCTTGTCCCTCCTACAAAAAAAGAAGTTTAAAGGAGAAGAGCAGTCTTCAGGATTCACGTTTCCTGGGTTTTTTTTTTTTTCACTTTTAAGCACTCAACATTTCGAGTGCTAACTTTTCATTAGGGAGCCTCTAGAATCTCCATGATACAAATGCTAGATGCAATGCTAGGACCAACTGTAAGATGAACATTTTGAATTTTGGAATGTTTACAAAGGTGTTTAGACATGACAAATCTAGGACAATTCTCCAGAACTACTCCTTTCTTCTACCAAAAAGATTTGGGAGTATAATCATTGCCCCTTATTGGCCTTCTCAGATTTGGTTTCCCTTTCTTTGGTCTCATCTACTTCACCTACCATGGATTCCAGTTCCAGACCTTCTTTCTCACACAGCAGACATGACACATCTGGACATTCCAGGCCTAAAGTTGACTGCATGGTTTCTCCACTTTCATTGATTGCTAGACAGCCTAGGCTCTTCTCCTGCTAGACAGCAGCTCAAATGGTGTAATGATACATTGCTCAACTCTCTGCCACATTATTTTATCTTTCCACAAAGCTTCCATTAGAAAACTTTAAAGAAGTAAAAGGAAAAGATTTGTTTTTTGCATGCAGCAAAAAGACATTGGTCCTTTTACAGTACTGGTTCCTAAAGTTCTTGAATTTTTAGCTGCAATTTTCAATGAAGATACTATCTTTTCTACTGCTAAAGTACAACTGGGTGTCATTTCCAGTTTTCGTATAGGAGTAAATAATTCAGCTTTAGCTTTTTCCAAAGTTTGTAATGCCTTTCTAAGGGGAATTTTACTTCTTAGACCCCTTTAGAAGATCCCACTCCTCCATGGGATTTAAATGTTGTTTTACAATCTTTGGCATAACCTCCTTTTGAACTATCAGCTAAGTCTGAACTAATATTTTTGACCTGGAAAATTGTCTTTTTGATGGCCATTACCTCTGCTAGTTTCAGAATTACATTCCCAAACTCAGATGCATATGCAATATATTTTATTTGCACACATTTGGATGCAGATTGCTCTATTTGCTCTCAGTTAAATTCCAGGGCTCTCACTGATAGGAGGAACAAACTGGTTTTGAAGGGCCTTCTCCCCTCTACTTCTGTATCTTTTTCTTCAATAGCTGGAGCTCAAACCCCGTTCAAGAAATTGGATAAAAGAAAGCCAGATAAAGAATCTTGCAAGAGGTCAACCTACTTTCCAGATGCCTCCTTTGGCCTTTGGTTCTGCTCGATCATCCATCTTTCCACTGGGGCTGGGGCAGTCAGCCCAATCAAGTCTATAGTCAGTCCCTCGGGATATGCTCATCTCTTCTGATACTTCCCCAGCCCATCCCACTGAGGAGATCCCTGGGAATAGCATGTGTAAAAGAAGATACCTAGATTCCCCTCAGGAATCTCTCTTGGAGGACACTAATTTTGATGAAGGGGAAGAGAGGCGTCCCCCAGATCTCCACCTGAAACCTCTCATTTAGAGACATTCTAGAGCTCTTAAAACAGAAATATGGGTGGTCTTCTGATACCCCTTCCCAGGAGGAATTGGTGTTCCTGGAGGCTTTGGGGTCTGTCCCAGCTACTTCTTGGTTGACTCCCCCAGCTGATGAACTCCTAGATCTCATTTCTCACTAGACATTAAAGGAACTGGATACTTTAGAGCCAATCCCTAAATACCAGTCAAAATGTTAGCTCCTCCCAAAGACAAGGCACACTGGAGCAAGGGGGTCCCGGATGATGCCATGGTTGTGGTGGCAGCCACCAAAAAAGAGCTTGGAGAACAGTGTTTGTCTGTCCATCCCCCTAACAGGGAGTCCAGGGTCTTGAACAAATTTGGTAAGTACATATACACTTCAGTGACTTTTGTTCTGTGGTCACTGAATTACCTGACACATTTTACAAGATTACAAAGGGATTTGACTAAAGAACATTTCAAATCTGTTTCTGGGACCATGTCTGCTGAGGACTAAAATAGTGTCTCCTTGCAACTGGCCACCATCCAGTTGATTTTTAATGTATCTATGAGGCCACCCAACCATGATGCTGAAGGTACCTCATATGTGACGGTTTCAGGAATAACCATTAACAGACATACCCAGATGCGACTATGTGATTTTATGGAGCACTTTAAGTTTTCATTCAACAGTTCTCCCTTTGATGCATCTTCCTTATTTAGCCTCAAAGTAAAGGACACACTCTCCAGATGTAAGCAAGAGGGAGAGACCTTGTCTGCCATGGGCATACAGTTTTTCTACCTCTCAAAGACCCTTCTCTAGGAATGAATGGGTTGGTAGAAAAATGTGGTTCCAAAAATCCCAGGGTCCTTTTCAAGACTCATGAGGAGATAATTCTCCCAGAGGCAGGGTGGGGGCTCAAATGGAAGACACCAGCCCTGCTGCAGATGTGACCCACAGAACTAGGGCTTCCTGGACATATCCTACCAGCACTCCTGAATGGGGGTCTGACTGCTACCCTCTGGAGGCAGTTGGGGGGCATTTATCTCTGCACTAAAGAGCCTAGCTATCCATAACAAAAGATTCTTGGTTGCAGAGTATTATATCCAGAGGTTATATCATACCATTTTCTCACATTCCCCCTACAAGAATGAAAAGTATCCCTGGTGTTCCACCCAGAGGGAACGAGCAGCATTAGAAGTAAAAATGCTGCTAGAAAAAAAGAGTCACCCAGAAGGTCCCCCAGACCAGAGAGGATCCGGGACTTACTCAAGACTCTTCTTAGTGCCAGTGAAGACAGGGGACATGAGACCCATCCTGGATCTCAGCAAACTAAATCAGTTCTTGCAATATTCAAGGTTTCAAATGGTCACAGTTCAGTCCATTTTGCCTCTACTGTGAAAGGATGATTGGATGTGCTCAATAGATCTTCAAGATGCATCCTATCACATCAAAATAAAAAAAGAAGTTATGTACTTACCATAACATTCCATGATTAGTTGTTCATCTCGCCTTCATTCTTATAGATGGGTTCAGAGACGATTGTCAGCTCCAAGTCGGCCTACTACAAAGCTCAAGGTCTTCAGACAGCTCGAGGCCAGGTCCCTATCCCATGATGCACCTAGAGTTACCTCAGATCTTGTTTGCTGCGTGTAATAATACCATGTGTCATTCTATCACTCTTTAAGAGAAAGGCATAGAAGGATTGAGCAACCAGGAAGAATCTAGTATCTCGGTCCTCGAAAAACCCTGGAGGGGGTAGGAGGGTGGGAAGTAAGAATGAAGGCAAGATAAACAACTCACATGGAACATTATGGTAAATACATAACTTCTTTATGTGAAGTTGTTCTATCTTGCTGTTCATTCTTACAGATGGGTAGATTCCCAAGCACCATCTTTCTTGGGTGGCTCACGGGAGTATGTTTTTCAGGACTGTAGACCGAAAACAGGCCCTGTCAACTTTGTAATAAGTGATAAAGGTATGAGGTCTTGACCAAGTGGCTGCTGCACAAATGTTGTCTATAGGAAGTCAAGCAGAAAAGGCAGAGGATGTAGACACTGCTCTGGTAGAATGAGCCTTAATTTTGTGATGTAAGGGCATATTAGCAGCTGAATAAACAAATATGATACAATTGGATAACCACTTGGAGTTGTTTCTGCCACTGGCATACCTTTTTTGGAATCTGAAAAGGAAATGAAAAGCTGTTCTGATTTCCTGAACTCTTTTGTTCTATCCAAGTAAAATCTGAGCTGTCTATGAACATCAAGATTGTGCAGCATATACTCTAAGTTGTTGGTGTGTTTGGGGAAGAACACTGGCAAATCTATAATCTGGTTAAGGTAAGTTTCAGTACAGGCTTTGAGCAAAAAAGAGGGATTAGTTCACAGTGAGACTCTGTCAGCATGGAAAATCAAATAATGAGGCTTTATGGACAAGGCTTGAAGCTCTGACACTCTGTGGGCAGAATTGATGGCTACTAAAAAGATAGTCTTCCATGACAAATATTTCAAATCTCATGAGGAAGCTGGTTTGAAAGGAGGGAGAATAATGCGTGAAAGCATAATCTTTAGATTTCATGGGGTATAAGGGGATTTCACAGGTGGTCTGAGATGAAAAGTCCCTTTGAGAAAGGCTTTGGATAGTTTGTGTGACATTATGTTCAATCTTTCATATCCAAGGTGAAAATTAGAGATAGCAGCAAGTTGAACCCAAACTGTTGCTGCTGCAGCTCCTTTATTGAAAAGCATAGTCAAGAACTCTAATATGGAGGCAATAGGGGCTTGGTAGGGATCAATGTTATTTTGAGAGGCCCAAACAGAAAATCTTTTCCATTTGCTAAGATATAACTTCCTAGTAGAGGATTTATGAGAATATATCAGAATCTGCTGCATTTCATTTGAAAGGTTATGGAACCTGGCTATGTTGGGAATTGGGGCAGCCAAGCTGTCAGCTTCAGGGACTGAAGAGAGGGATGAAGTTCCCCCGATGACTGCATCAGAAAAAATGGAACTGGGTCCAGAATCCAAGGGTCCTCCAACTGATGAAGTCGAAGGAAGGGGAACCAAATCTGACGAGGCCAATGAGGGGCTATTAGAATGATGGTCCTTCCCAGGGCTTTTGCTTTCTGTAATACTTTGGGTATCAAGGGAATTGGTGGGAATGCACAGAGGAGACCTGGAGGCCAAACGTGTATGAGTGTGTCCCTTGGGGCTTCTCCCAGAGGAGGAATCATGGCATAGTTGCTTCTGCATTTTGTGTTCATGTGGTTGGCAAAAAGGTCACAGCAAGGCTGGCCCCACCTGCAGAAAATTCTCTCCGCTATTTCTTTCTTGAGGGACAACTCGTGAAGCAACAAAATTGCACTGCTCAGCTTGTCTGCTATCATGCTGGATTTCCCCGAGATATGCGTTGCTAACAGAAAGCACGGGGTGGATGTAGCCCACTGCCATACTCTTAGTGCCTCATGACAAAGGGGTTAGGACCTGGTTCCTCCTTGTTTGTTCAAGTACCAGACCATTGACATGTTGTCCATATGAATCGCAATTGTTCTCAGAGGAAGAGAATTCTGGAACTACTGCAATGCTAAAAGTACTGCTCTCATCCCCAGGACATTGATATGCAGATGTGTCTCCTGTTCGGTCCATGTGCCTTGGGCTGTTCTTCCCTGAAAATGCCCCCCCACCCTATCAGGGAAGCATCCATGGTCACTGGCCACTGGTGGGGGTAAAACAAAAGGACGACCTATCGTAACATGAAGAGAGGTCAACCACCACTGAAGATCCTTTTTGCATGTGTTTGTGATCATTATAAGGTGAGACATGGGGAGCTCTTGGTAAGACCATTGAGTGAATAACAGCCATTGCAGAATCTGCATGTGCATGCAACCCAACGGTATGGCTAATATTGCCACTGCCATCAGACCTAACAATTTTAGTACTTCTGATGCTGGAGCCTTGTCTTTGGATATGATAATGTGGACCTGCTGATTGAGTAGTAAGACTCTTTCTGCTGGAAGTCTCAAAGTGGTGGTGTCCAATTCTGCTCCGATAAAAATGGTATGTTGCGATGGTGACAAGGCAGATTTTTCTGAGTTTATTGTAATGCCCAGATGACTGCAGGGAGAAAGAGGTGTCCCTGACTTCTATGAGCTGATACCTGGTGGTGGCGGTGAGGAGCCAATCATCTAGGTACGGAAACACCTGGAATCCTAAATGTCTCAGGTGAGCCGTGACCACTGCCATACATTTGGTGAACACTCTGGGGGCTGTAGTGAGACCAAAGGGCAGGGCTTGAAACTGGTAATGATTGGCTCCCAGCCGGAAGTGCAGATGATCCCTGGATGGTCTGGCCATTTTTATGTGGTAGTACACATCCTGGAGATCTATCGAGCACATCCAATTGTCTTTCCCTAAATAGGGAAGTATCGACTGAAGCGTGACCATCTGGAACTTTTCTTTCTTGACAGATCTGTTTAGTCTGCTGAGGTCCAAAATAGGTCTCCAGTCCCCTGTCGTTTTTGGAACTAAAAATAATTTTGAGCAAGTTCTGGATCCTATCTGGTCTGCTGGGACTGGTTGCATGACTCTTTTTCTTAGCAATAGTTGGACCTTTACTGTTGCCTGTTCCCTGTAACTGGGTGCAATGTCTGGGATTTTTGTTGTCAATGGAGGGGGTGTGGCGAAAGGAATTAAATATCCTCTGGAAATGATGCTTTGTACCCAGTTATCATTTGTTATTTTGATCCAGACATCTGGATACAAAGATAAGTGAACCTCGACTGCCTCCAGAGTAGGACAATCGGGCCTCCTTTCAGGAGCTCTGGTAGGACTTTCCAAAAAAATTGATCTCTGTTGCCCTGGTGTTGTAGACCCCCTCTGCTGTGAGGGTGGTGTCTTCCATTATTGCCCCTTCTTCTGCCCCTGGAGGGGGTTCACCATGTGTGTCCTGAAAGGCTCCTTGGACTTTTCAGAACCATATCTTTCCTCCCCTTGGAACCTTGGGGTAGGGTCTAGTAGGAGTGGAAAAATGGACTCCGACGGCAGACAATCTTTCCTTCCTGTTCACACACGGTTAAAGTTTCCTTGACTTTGGGCCCAAAAAGTGATGAGCCATCCAAAGGGGTGCTGACAAAAGATGACTTAAAGGGCTCCCTGATGGAACAGAAGTGCATCCAGGACTGTCTACTAAGAGCAATTCCTGTACCTGCTGCCCTACATGTTCCATCAGCTGCATAAGAAATGAGGCGCATGGATGAGTTCACTACGGAATTGAGGGTAGCAAGCTGGGGGGCAACTTTATCTGAAGCTCCTGCAGCTGTTGTACCCTGAAGAATATCTCCAAGCTCTTTTAGGAGATCTCTTTGCAATCTCGTAAAATGGGTGAGATAGTTCAGTGAACTCAGTGAAAATGTTGCTGAACTGTACATGTGCTTCCTGTATCTATCCATGATCCTAGAATCTCTGTTAGGAGGATGGATAGAGGAAGAAATTTCTGGAATCTCCTTTTTGGTGGCTGCTGCCATCACCATGGAATCAACTGGCACTCCCTTGGTAAGAAAAGACTTTTCCTGGGGGGCAGAAATAAATTTATTAGATCTCTTAGGGACAGACTCCATGGTGTCCAGAGACTCCCATGCCCTTCATGAGACCAGCTCCATGAGCTCATTGAAGGGAGGAGACACCCAAGAGGTGGAGGGTTGAGACCCAAAAGCCTTCAGGAGAACCAACTCATCTTCAGTAGGGTTAGTGGGCAGCCAGTCACCCCTCTGCCTAAGGATTTCTAGCATCTCAGCAAATGAAATATCTTCAGAGGGGGACCGTGGGGACCCTTCTGATTCATCCAAGTTGTTATCGGATGTGAGAAACTCCTGCAGGGAGTCCAAGCACTTCCTCTTATAGATTCTCTTCCTGGGAACCTCATCAGTGGGAACTTCTGGTGAGGTCTTGGAAGAGCAGGGGCCACTCAATGAGGCTTCCTGAGGCTCTGGGTCTCTATGCTTAGAAAGGACCTGTGAAGCAGAAGCAGACACAGGCACTTTTGGGGAGGAGGTAGTTGGACCTGAAGATGTAGATGTCTTGGGAGACATAACTCTCCTCATGGCTTCAAAGGCACCTCTGCCCCAATGAGAAGGGACTGCTGGATCCAAGGAAACCATTGATCCGCCTGGCACTGGGCTCTGAACCAGAGATAGGAGCTGAACTCATCTGAGCCGAAGCCCTGAGAGGCAAAGTCAGAACCAAAATGTCAGTCCAGCTGTCTTCCCTGGACCCGACCAGAGAGTGTTGGCTCCTAGACTCCTCAATTGGAGCCAAGGAAGTCCGAGTAAATGGAACCGATGACACTGGAACAGGCGTCGGCTCCGAAGGCTCAACAATCTGTAAGTCCGACTCCTCCGGCTCTGAAGGACCAGCATGGCTTGGAGGAGGAAATGAAGTAGATGGTAATACAGTCTTCAGATCCGAAACCACTTGGGTTGGAGCCGATAAAATTTTGCAAATGCTGGTGCCTGTAGTAACTTCTGCATCACATGATCCACATCCAAATTGGAAAGGCTAATCGAAGACCGAGATGAATGGGGCACTGATTGAAGGATCTGTGATAGATACCAGTCCCAGGACTGGGGACCAGCTCTGAAAAGACAAGACGCTCAGCTCTGAGGGCTGTGGAGCCGATGTCGAAGGTTTCTTAGATTTTTTAACTTCCGAAGAAGTAGAAGCCTTAGAAGACTTTGAGGATTTACTAGACCTGTCCTTGTCACTCAAAGCTTCTTGAAAAGATGGTTTGACTAATCCAAAAACTATTTCAAATAAGCCCTTTAAAAACTATGGGCTAAATATACTATTAAGCACACACACACATTATAACTACTTATCTAAGCACTCTAATATTTATATATCTAAATATATATCAAAAGTCTGTGACACACTGTCACTATTCAAAGGCACACAACTACTAATTAAACTACACTAAATATAAATATAACAAGGGCTATAGTTAAAAATGAGGCCAAAGAGAGGTATTATCTAATCAAGAAAAGGCACACCAAGGAAAGGGAATACACACAATAAAGCTATAAGAGCTATAAGTGCTAAGCTAACTCTAAAAAGTTTTGTACTGGCCCGAGCTATGCGAGGAACCTCTGATCTATTGCAGCAGCAAACTAGATCTGAGGTAACTCTAGGTGCATCATGGGATAGGGACTTGGCCTCGAGCTGTCTGAAGACCTCGAGCTTTGTAGTAGGTTGACTCGGAGACGAGGATCGGCTCCAAACCCATCTGTAAGAATGAACGGTGAGATAGAACAACTTCACATCAGGAGTTCCAGAAGATATCTGCACTTCTGGCTGGGAGCCAGTCATTACTATTTCAAAGCACCACCCTTTGGTCTAACGACAGCCCCCAGGGTCTTCACCAAATGCACGGCAGTGGTAGCAGCTCACTTGAGACTGCTAGGATTCTGAGTGTTTCCATACCTAGATGACTACTCCTGCAAGCAAGGGACTATTTGCTTCAGTTGTGCTTCCATCTAGGCATCACAGTCAGTTACACCAAATGACATCTCACACATATACAGGGTCTGGAGTTCATTGGTGCTTGTCTGGACACAGTCAGTCAGATAGCCTCTCTTCTTTCTGCTTGAATCCAGACACTTGGATCCCAGGTCAGGAAAGTAATACAACATTCTTTTCTTCCAGCATGACAAATTTTACAAGTCCTGGGATTCATGAAAGCTGCTATCACCCTTATTCCTATAGCCAGGTTTCACATGCAAATTCTTCATTGGACATTGTCAGTCCAGTCGCCATTCTTCAGCATCCTTTAACCACCCTAGTCAAGATCACAAAAGCATGAAAAAGGTATCTTCTTTGGTGGATTCATTTGAATGAACTCTCTGAAGGCTGTCCATTTGTTCTTCCCCTGCCACAGATGCCTCTAAACTGGGGGGGGGGTTCTATTTGAAAAGGACAGTCCAAGGCACCTAGTCCCCCAAAGTGGCTAAGATGTATATCGATGTCCTGGAAATGAGAACAGTCCTCCTAGTGTTGCAGGCCTTTCAGTTTCTGTTCAGATGGACAATATGTCAATGGTCTGGTACAGCAAAACACAGGGAGGAACTGTGTGTTATCCACTTTGTTGAGAAGCAAAGAGAGTGTGGCAGTGGGTGATCTCTTCTGATTGCTGCCTAATAGCAATGTACATCCTGGGAAAGCCAACATGATTGCAGGCAGACTAAGCAGGTCAGTTCTGATGCCTCAGGAGTGGTCTCTCAATTACAAAGTAGCAAAGGGGATTTTCCTTCGATGGACCCAACCATGTTGCAATCTGTTTTTTTCTCCCCTTAACAGCAAGTGCAGCAGGTTTTTTGCCCTGATCCCTGCTATGGGGGAGTCACTGAGGGATCATCTAGTCCACAATTGTCCCTCTGGTCTTCTTTATGCTTATACACTGTTACCTCTCATTCCCAAATTCCAGTTAAATAGTTCAGTAATCCTATTTCCCCCTTTTGTTCTCATCAGAATTGGTTCCTCTTCCTGTGGCCTCATCTCCTACATCCACCCTGGATATTGGATCCCACTCCAGACCTCATGTCTCACCTGACAGGGATGACTCATCCAGACATTGCAGGAGGATAATTCTTTAAAACCAAACAAAAGGGGTTCCTTTCTGAAAAAGGGTCAACCTCCTGTAAAGGAATGATTATGCTGAGTCATAGAGCACCCCCCCCCCACCTTTCCTTCTCTTCCTCTTTACCCTGAACTGTCTCTAAATAATGCATCTCGACTGCAAATTGTCTCAGGCAAATGGGTTGTGAGAATAATTCGAAGAGGATACACTTGGTAATGGAGAGAAAATCCTTCCCCTTTCAGGGGAATTCCTCCACACCCACCAGACCAGACAGAGTTGTTTCTTCCAGTACTTTATCACATGGTAGAAGTAGGGCTCTGGTTGTGATACATAAAGGCAAATGATTTTACTCCAGGGGCAATGAGGATAACTGTGCTCTTCAACTGACATACTTTCTGAAGAAATTTTGGGATTAGAGGTAACAGGAGGTAGGTGTAAAGGAGACCGGGGGGGCAATCATGAAGTAGAGCATCCCTCAATGACTCCTTCCGCAGGGGGATCAGGGCAAAGAACCTGCTGTGCTTGTTGTTGAGGGGAGATGCAAAGATATTGCAGCATGGTTGTTCCCATCAGTGGAAAATCCCTTCTCCAACCTTCATATTGAGGGACCACTCATGAGGCATTAGAATGGGCCTGATTAACATGTCTGCAATCACGCTGGATTTCCCCAGAATGTGCGTTACCATCAGAAACTGATTGGATGAGATCACCCATTACCACACTGTCATAGATTCTCAACACAGGAGGTAAGATTTGGTTCACCCTTGTTTACTGATATACCAGACTACTGGCATCTTGTTTGTCTGAATTACAGTAGTCCCGGAGGGGAGAGTGTCTTTGAAGGCCTGCAACGCTAGGAGGACAGATCTCATTTCCAGAACATTGATATGTATATTGGCCTCTTCACTGGACTATGTGCCTTGGACTGTCTTTCCCAAGAAATGCTCCCCACCTGATCTGGGAAGCATCTATCATCACTATGGCCTCGGGCTGAGGGAGAACAAAGGGATGACCTTCTATTACCTGATCAGAATATATCCACTCTAGAAGGTAATTCTTGCAAGCCCATATTATCTTGATCTGGCTGGATAAAAGGTTGGTGAAGAATGGACCAATGAGTCACTAGAGTCCACTGAAGGATTCTCATGTAGTACCTTGCTAATGGTACCAAAATGATTGCATTAGACATTGACCCTGATGCCTGTGGTATCAGTTAAGTTCTAAGAGAAGAACTTTGAATGATCTCTTTGATTTGGAATCAAATGGTTTGAATTACTGATAGAGGGAGAGAGGCTGTCATAGATACCATATTGAACAAGGCTCCAATGAACTCCAATATCTGAGTTGGTTTGGGCTGAGATTTCTTGTGATTGATGGTAATTCCCAGGAGGGAGCATAACTGGAGTACATAGTCTCATGCTTTGATTAGATGATGCCTGGTCAGAACGGTTATGAGCCAGTCATCCAACTGTGGAAACACCTGGAATCCCTGTACTCTCAAGTGAGCTGCTATTACTGCCATAAACTTTGTGAACACCCTGGAGGCTGTGGTGAGAGAGCTTTGAATTGGTAATGACTGGCTCCTAGTCACAAGCGTAGATACCTCCCACATCATATGTTCATTTTGATATGATAGCACGAATCCTGAAGATCTATTGAGCACATGCAGTCATCCTTGTGCAGAAAAGGCAGAATGGACTGAACCATGACCATCCAAAACCTGGTGTACTGAACTGACTGGTTCAGATTGCTGAGATCCAAAACTGGTCTTCAGTCCCCTGTCTTCTTTGGCACTAAAAAAGAATCTTGAGTAAGTTCATGACTCTCTCTGGTCTGGGGGGACTTTTTAGATGACTTTTTTTTCTAGCAGTCTGTTTATTTCTAGCACTGTTGCTTCCCTCTGATTGGGTGGAACATTGGGGATTTTGTTTACTATCAAAGGGGGTGATAGGGAAAAGGGTATTGTATAACATTGGGAAATAATCCTCTGCACCCATGAATCTTTTGTAATCTCCAGCCAGGCTCTCTGGTGCAGGGAGAAATGAATCCCGACTGCCTCCACAGAAGGACAGTCAGGCCTCATTTCAGGAGCACTGGTAGGATCTGTCAGAGAAGATATCTCTAGATTCCTGGTTCTGTGGTCCATCACTGCCATATGGATGGTATCTTCCATTAGAATCCCCCCTCTCCACTGGGGAAACTCTCTTCACATGGATCTTGGAAGGGACCCTGAGACTCTCTGAACCATATTTTTCATATGCCTTGTTGGTTCTTACAGAAGGTCCTTTGAGGGGTTGAAAAACATATGCCCACTGCAGGCAGGGTTTTACCTTCCTGCTCACACCTGGAGATTGTGTCTTTTACTTTGGGGCCAAATAAAGAGCTTCTGTCAAAGACAGCATTGAGGAAAGAAGAGTTGAACAACTCCACAAAATCACACAAGTGCATCCAATCATGTCTCCTGATGGAAATTCCTGAACCTGCTGCCCATGAGGTACCTTCAGCTGAGTAGGAGATAAGTCACATGGATGAGTAAGTGGATTGCAGGGTAGCCAGCTGTAAGGCAATTGTGTTCTCTGCCTCAGAAGAAATGGTCCCAGTGAGGGATTTGGTAAGTTCCTTAATCAAATCCCTCTAGAGTCTTGTGAAGTGTGCCAAATAATTCAGTGACTGAAGGGCAAAAGACGCTGAAGCACAACATGCTGCCAGAATCTGTCCAGTCCCCTAGACTCCCTGTTAGGGGGGTGGACAGAGGAACTATGTTCTGCTAGTTCCTTCTTCGTGGCTGTCACTATGACCATTGCATCAACTGGTACTCCCTTGCTCCAAAACTCACTGTCCTATCCTATCTGGTCACTTGAGAATTGGCTCAATGGTGCCAGGTTCTTTACATGCCAGTCAAGATTCCAAATCAATGAGCTTGTCAGTGGGTGGAGTCACCTAGGAGGCAGACTGGCCAGCTCCAAAAGCCACCAGTAATACCGACTCCTCTTGGGAAGAGGTGTCAGTAGACCAACCACCCCTTTGCTTTAGAAGTTTTAGAATGTCTCCAAAGGAGACATCATTGGGTGGTGATCTTGGGGACACTTCCCCATCAACAAAATTGGTATCCTCTGTGGCAGACTCTTGTGAAGAGTCTAAATGCCTCCTCTTGCACTTTTTCTTCCTGGAAACTTCTATTGTGGGATGCTTCGGAGAAATATCAGAGGAAATTAATATACCCTGCTTGGTATCCTGGTGAATTATCTGGGCTGGCTGTCCTTGTGACACAGGTGGTTGAGTCTCTAGATGCAGAAAAAATTGGGTTGGGAAGTCAGAGCCAACGGGGGGGGGGGGTCTGGACTCTAAGAACAGAGAAAGCTCTCTCCACTACCTCAAAAGCAGAATGTCTTGGAGAGAAGGAAACCGACAGCTCTGAGAAAACAAGCATCTGGGCTGTAGGTTCCCTTTGCCCCGAAGGCAGAGTACCTGAGAAGGGAGTCTGACCGAGTTATGTAACACTGAAGCTCGAAGGGGTAGAAAAAGCACCAACAACTTCAGAGTCGACTCCAACACCTCAGACCCAGTGCCTACGCTACAGCTCTGAGAGTCATTGGCTCCAAAGTGCTTGGTGCTAGTCCGCTACAGCTCTGAGAGTCATTGGCTCCAAAGTGCTTGGTGCTGGTCCACTGAGAGATACTAGTGGAGTTGAAGATACCATGATCTTTGGATCTGATGTAGATGACTCTGTAATCTTTGGATCTGACTACTCTGAAACCAATGGTTGGATCAGAGAAGGAGCCAGTATTGGTGTGGTAGCATTAACAAAGGTCTCTGGACCCACTGAGGTTGGAGACAGAAGAGCCCCTATTTGAATATGTGTTAAGAGGAACTTCCTCATCATCCTGTCCACATCAGCTTCAGGTCAGAATTCTTCAGGAACGAGTGGAAGATGCTGTCAGTGGTGGTCTTGAATGATGATGATGTCTAAGAGACCTATCCAAGAATGGAGAAGGGTGGTGAGAGAAATCTGGATCCAGGACCAATAGTGGTGATTGGACCAAGGAGACTCTTCAGGCTAAGACTTTGGATCTGAGGGGTTTGTATCCGAAGTCTTAGAAACTTTGTGAGGAGGTTCAAAACCCGGAGTTGAAGGGGAAGTCAGATCTGGAGAATGCTTTTTTCCATCTTTTTATCCAACTTCTTGGGGGTTTGTACCCCAGACAATGCTGATGATGGCTTATAAGGGAACAAACCTCTTAATATCAGTTTATTTTTGCCATCAATAAAAGCTCTAGGATTAAAAGCTTTGCAATTGTCACAACTTGAGTCTAAATGCACAGGGCCTAATCAATAAACACATTTAGAGTGTGCATCTGACAAAGGAATTTTATGACAGTAGGCCAGACATTTTTTAAAACCCAAAGGCTTCTCAGACATTTTTAAGAACTAAAATAACAAGAACTACAATAAAAAGTACAAGAAAAAAATACAGAGAAAGTTTTTTTTTTTTAAAGGAAAAAAGGGAAAGGAGAAGAAGGTTATCAACAATGGCAAGCAAAGAAGTACCAACAAGTACAAGAAACAGGACTACCAATGATGGCATTAAGATTTACACCACTAAGAGTAAGAAAAAGGGAGGATAGTGCTATAAAGAATAAGCCTTATAAGGAAATGGAAGATCCAAGAAAAAAATTATAATATAAAAATTCTCACTCACAAATAATCAGATTGCTAAACCCGAGCGTTTGCAGTGACCATGTCCATACACTAAGGCGGCAAACGAGATATGATGTATGTTAGGGGACCAGGGCATTATGAGTAAGGTAGAATCTTGAGAGTTTCAATGCTCCATGAGCTGGAAAAAGGGTCTGAGTCAGATCCGAGGGTCAGTTCCCAACTCAACAGTTCAGGAATGAATAAAAATGACAACATTGGATGATTTTTTGACAGATGTGTGTGTGTGTGTGTCTGTGTGTGTGTGTGTGTGTGTGTGTATGTGTGTGTGTGTGTGTGTGTGTGTGTGTGTGTGTGTGTGTGTGTGTGTGTGTGTGTGTGTGTGTGTGTGTGTGTGTGCGTGTGTGTATGTGGGGGGGTGAGGAAGCATCTGCATAGTTCTATGAACCAAGAATAAAGGTTACAAAAGCAGGAGGGGAGTCTGTAGTGATTTGGTTAAGCAGGGATTTAACGTTTGCCTTTATCTTTTTGAAACAGAATGCAGGGATAAATGGAGGTGGGGCTAGGTATTGTAAGACTGTAGTAGTTGTAAATGTTGGCACTTGGAGGACGTTGTTAAATTATTTGAGGATGTCAATGGTGTAAAATTTATCATTTAAGAAGTTAATTAAATTTAAGGAGGAACAGTGATACCTATGAATTATTCTAGATGAAACTACGTCCTGTAGTAACTACGCTGAATATAATACTAGTATAGTATACTGTCTCTCATCTGCCTAGCTCTGAAGCTAGGCAGGATATGGCCACTAATGTACTACTTCCTAGAATGAAATACACATTGACAGTTATTGCTCTACTTTCTGGATACAATAGTACAGTATGTCAAACCATAGAAGAAAAATATTATAGTTTAAAAACCTTATGACTGCCACCAAACATCATTGCACTGCTATAAAAAAGAAAGTGGCTGCCTATTCCTGCCAGAGTAAGAATCTTATTAAAAACTTTCACATTTAAGTTACTCAAAACTATCTAAATATAGTTTTATTGTCCCCTTGCAAATAATTTCAAAGTAAATAATTCTGCATACTCTCTCAGAAGCAATAAAACCATGAATCTGTTCCAACCTCCTTTCTCTTGAGAAATCCTACTAATAGCTGTCCTAGAGTGCTTGGAATAAATTGCCTCAAGATAAACTTCATTAGGCAGTACATTAGAAGAAGAAACAGAAGAAGAATGCTATACAGAAAAATATATCTGCCTGTTTCAGAGACAGTTATTAGGATCACCTGTGATGCTGTATTTAATTTAGGTTCAAGTGTACGTTAATGATTCTCTTGTTTATAATCTACATTATAGAAATGGTATTCTGTTGCCAGTCTTCAATTATTATAACTTTTCCTTATATGATGCAATTTGTATATTTAGTATACCTTATTTACTTATTCTTGTTTATGAATTATAACTAACTCTGTGTATTGTATCTCAAAGTCACTAAGTTTATACCTGATTGTCATGTCTTTATAGTTTTGAGATGCTGTATATCTAATATTGTACTCTTTTAATGTAATCGTTGTTGTCTCTGCCAAATGGCTTATTTGGTGGTTGAAAAGGCCAAGCACCAGACCAGACCACATACCTAGTTAACAAATTACATTACAAACAGTCACAGATATACATAAATAAATGCATACATACATACATACATATATACATATATACATACATACATACATACATACATACATATATACATACAGTTAAAACAGTCTAATATAGATGTGGAATGAGCAGATCACTCATCCAACAAACTCACTGCTGTTTATTATGCAAAGAACAAGGTTAATAGAAAAGAGATTTGACTACCTTTGATACTGTAGCCATCAGTCCAGAAACCGACACATCGTATGCATAGCTGAAGTACTCTTGGGGCAGTAACAATAACTGTTTAATCTATTTTACTGCTGTAATGAGCAGGCCATTTGTTAATACAGCCTCTATCTAAAACTTTGGATACTGGCTGAAAAAAGCAGCAGATATGATAAAAAAGGGTGTGAACAGTTCTACTCCACTCCCAAGAGGAATTCAGCAAAGCTACTTGTGTACCCTCCTGCTCTCTCTCTTTCATTCTCAGACTCTGTACTCATGCATCTGTGTATACTGAGATCTCACACATGTATATTCATAGGCAGTAAGAGCTTTTATTCTTTGTATTTCTAAGTAATGTAACTATAAAATGAGTGGTATATTATTGAGACACTAGCTGTATGAGTGGCAATAACATGGAAATGACAGTATACTGTTGGGAAACAAGGTTTACTATTGAAATGTCGAACGGCACTACAGCGACTGTACTATATTCGAACACGGAAGTTCAAAAATAGTAATGTCGACGTCAAAAAAACAATCTAGGAATGGTTTTAACATGGGTCGAGGTAGGTGTTCAGTATTATTCAGAACTACAAACATCTCCCCTACCTCGACCCATGTTAAAACACAGTCCTAGATAGTTTTTTTGACGTCGACATTACTATTTTCGAACTTCTGTGTTCGACTATAGTACAGTCGATGTAGTGCCGTTCGACATTTCAGTAGTAAACCGGGAAACAACAACATTCATGCATCATACATTTGTACAATCACTCTACTTTTGTGACTAGGGTTAGAGCTTTATTTTCAATATAACCTAGAGTCTGTACAATCTTTTTTGAATGGCATTGTTTACACTATGCTTCTGTAAGGCAGCAGTAGGTACATAAATCCCAGCCTGTTTTTGCTTTCCTTCCCTTCATTAATGGAATCTTAGCATTGTTGTAGTAACCTTTTTGCTTGATTTTGAAATGCCAAGCAATGAAGATGAAGTTGCAATGTAGAATCTTTATTCTCACAGCTGGATTTCCTATCATTTCCCACATATGAAAATAATTTTGTTTTACTATTCCTTTAAGTTACCAGTTCAGTGGAATATAGAATCTGCATGCCAACACCTTCCACCTCCATGGCTCATCTACTTCCTCACCTTAAATGAAGCTCATTTTTGTGACTGTCCTACCCCAAGATTGCATAACCAAAGAACTCCATATTAGCATCATCAATAAAGATGCCTTGGCTTGAGCACATCCTTTCTTTATTCATGGGGGATACTATGTCATCCTAATGGTAACTCTCAACTATGAGGTTTGACCTTTGCTACACAGCCCTCCACTTATGCAGCTGTTGGACTTAAACTGATACCTGTTGTTTTGATTTTAACTTTAATGACCTAATTTATGGTTAGAGATGAGTCCCTGGATCAGGTCACCTAACCAACAAATGAATGAATGAACAAATGAATAAATAAATGTAAAAGATGGTTTGTCCATATCGAACAGATCTGCAGATGCTAGCTAACATACAGTCTGCCCCTGCTTTTTATCCTGCTACCTCAGTTGAAGGAGACACTTGAAGTAGCAATATATAAAAAAAAAGAAGAAACTGACAAGAGTTTATTTTTTTTGTAGTTTTAGTGATGCTGATGGGCTTAGATTCACACACATTTTTGTCTACAGTGCCATAATGCACTTAAAATGCAACATTCATTATGTCAGATGTCTTGTGCCTATTCCTGAATTGCCCATAGAATTAAAGGGCAGTGTATTTTGTTCCCCAGAAACTGGTCATATCTTGTGGTTTAACTGTTTTATAGGTTCATAGGTTCATACTAGGCTATCTGCCCTAGGGCATTTATAAGCCTAGCCAGAGTGTGTTTGGCTTTTGCCACCCATTTTAAATTAATTTTGCTATGCCCTTTTTCGAGGTTAGTATACTGTGCCTCTGTCTAACAGTGACACAGAAGTGATACCCGGGGTAAACCTACGATCTCCCATCCACTCATCAAGATTCCTCTTGAAGAGAGTAAATGAGGGACTCTGCCTAACCTGGACTGGGATTTTATTCCAGAGTGAAGGGAGCCTCTGGGTTATGAATCTGTCAATCCAGCATGTCCTATTTATTTCAGTGCTGAGGTTCAAGTCTCTCGAGCACGTAGCTCGATGGGATTTGGATTTTCTGAGGTGCAGCATGTCCATTAATTCCAGGTTAGACATGGCTTTATACATCAGGCACAGATCGCCTCTGAGCAGGCGGTATGCCACTGAGTAGAGCTGGAGTTTCTTTAACCGGGCAGCATATGGCATCTGTTTGAGCCCTTTGATCCTCTTGGTGAGGTACTTCTGGGGTCTTTCCAGTTGCTGCAGGTGTCTGGTAAGGTACATCCCAAAAGGGGCATTGTATATGTTTATTAGGTACATGCTGCTTTTCTGAGAGGGAAGAGTACATCAGCTGGGAAAGGGCAGTTAATGGAGGCATAACAATGAAATGTTTCACACTGAGCTGTGCTAATTTAAAGGCAAGCTCATTGTAACTGGATACTTTGTGATTACACTAAGCATATTATTAAGTATCCAGTGTATTCCGCACTCTGCTCAGGTACTCACAGCTCCAGGGTCTGTCACTCAGTTCTGACTTCCAGTCACTGTGGGGCATTTGGATATCTCCCAGAGTTTTTCGAGATAGCCTGTTTTCCCCCATCTAATAAAATTGTTATTTAATTAGCTACACTGCATTGTGAATTTGTGAGCATAAAATATACACGCACAAAGTGTAGGCTTGAGACTTGAATACTCTAGTGCAATTATTACCCTATATTACCACTGCAATATAGGCTCCTAGGCATATACCAGGCTAACTACCACCAGGGCCTTTGTAAACCTAGCCATGCAATCCAACCCAATTGTGTCCCTCTATATCAGGGGGTGTTTGTTAGGAGGGGTTATGTTAGCTAGAAGGTTTCTAGGGGTTATGTGTGTGGGGGTGTTTATGTTAGTTTGGGCATTACTGTCTCCCTCTGTCTATCAGAGACATGAGGGCCAAACCCAAGATGAATTTCCAATTTCCCATCCACTGGTCAGAGTTATGTTTAAATGGGTTAGGGATGGACTCTGCTTCACATTAATGGGGAGCCTGTTCCAGAACATGGGGATTTTCTGAGACACATATCTGTCTTGCCAACAGGTCTTATTTATGTCATAAACAAATTTTAAATCCTTGGATTAAGTGGTTCTGATGTTGTTCATTTCGTGGATGTGCAAAAGGTCCATCACACAAAGCTGGATCCAAGGATGCCTTGTATACCAGGTATAGATATTTTATCAGTAATGTGTAGGAGAGAGGGTACAGAGATAGGGCTTTAAGATGATCTGTATAATACAATGTGTTTATACCCTGGATTCTCCTGATATGGAACCTTTGTGGATGTTCCAGCTGTTGCATATGTCATCAGGTACATGCTGAAGGGGACATTATACAAGGACCAAATAAAGTGGCACCATGACTTCCTTAGACCTGGATCCCATGCTCTTACTTATAAGTTGGGCCACATATTGTTACCTACTGGGTGCTGTATGCATGAAGTGGATCGAGTGTGCATCTGTGTGTGTGTGTGTGTGTATATATACTTTGTGATGTGATCAAAATTATTTTAGGAGTTAAATGAGATAATATTTTAAATTCTTCTTCTGGGATAAAGAAGTGGGTGAGAATTTTAGAGATAACCCCAAATGAGTCCATATTGTTTGCTGATTATTTGAGCTGCTACATCTGTAAAGAGGATGGTGAAGTACTGGGACATTTATGGGGTATTCTGTGTTTTAATAGGAGCTATCAAAAGTGCATACGGAGGGAATTTGATGTCAAGAGAGTTTTGTAGGGTATCTGCTGCTCTTATAACCATCTCTATGTTTGCAAGGGAGAGGAGATGATGCAGCCTGGACAGAATATTTGCTGGGCATGATTTGGGCATGATTTGTGTGGTGATGAAAAGGTAATTAAAAAGGAAATCATTCATACATTCTGAGTTTAACTACTGCATAAATTAATATGGCAGCATATAGTTATACAGAAGAAAAATGTATCATCACGTCTAAGATGTGGTTAGAAATTAGTCTGAAGGCAGATGGAGTCTGTTGAGAATCAAACTCCTTGCAATACTATTTATTTTATTTCTAGATCTTTCCATGACTCAGTATTCTGAACACTGTGTTGAGATATAGCACTCATGGATTTAGTATAATTAAGTAACAGGTGGAAGAAACAGTTTTAGTAGCATTTTTGTTTAGCCTAGTCTTGATGTTTCACATAATGTTAACAATAAATCTTGTTTACTGACACATTTACAAAATATGAAAATTCTACTGTGGTGGTGGTGCTGTGGTAGCGTTGCTGCCTCACAGTAAGACGTTGTCCTGTTCGATTCTCAGCTAAAGTGTCTTCTGTGTGGAGACATGCGTGAATGGGCGTACCTTCGTTGAAGGTTGTGCGTCAGGGCTGGCAACTCGGTACGTAAAAATCTACTGCCAATCATTAGCGGACCGGAGTTCAGCTGTGGCGACCCCTAAAAAGAAAAAGCCGAAAGATACAACAACAACAACAAAAATATGAAAATTGCCTATTTGCATAATTAACACTATAAATAACAATCATTATCCCAACACAGAGTTGATAAGTGTGGTTTATTTTTTAATTTATTTCATTCCCACAAAAATGAGAAACATATGACTTAACTTACAGGATTGTGCCATCCCAAGCAAAACTAAGACTCACTCCTCCAAGAAAAGGAAATCAGTCTGGTGGACCGCTGCCATAAACAAGCTATAAAACAGAAGGAGGAAACTAGTACAGAAAAGAGTAAAATCCCAAGAAGGGAAGACATCCCTGATCAGTATCAGCAAGAAACTACGATCCCTCATAAAATCATCCAAGGCAAGCTTTGAAAGAAAAATTACCAAGGAGTCCAAAGATAACCACAAGGCATTCTTTAGCTATGTCAAGAACCTAAGTGGCAATGCTCAGATCTGCTCGGAGTTAGTGCAGAATGGCACAAAATACACTGAACCGACCGATATCGGCAACATCCTGGCAGACAGGTTCAGCACAAACTTCACCCCCCTCTCACCCCCAAAAGGGCCCATAACCATACCAGAAGAATGTAGAGTACCTGAAATCACAGACAGGTTAAAACAGCCCTCTCCAAAGCCAAAAACACAGCATCGATGGGACTGGACAGTGTCCCAGGCTGCATCCTATACGAGCTCAAAGACAAACTAACCCCTCACCTAAACACACTGTTCAAACTCAGCCTCTCCACAGGCTACATACCCATAGAGTAGTGCACAGCAATGGTTATTCTGCTCCACAAAGGTGGATCCACAACAGACCCTAGGAACTATCGCCCTATAAGCCTGACTAGCTTGGTCTGCAAGGCTATGGAGTGCATCATCATGGAACTCATTAACAGAAACATTGGGAACCTCCAAACACTTGTTAAGGGCAGATCATGCCTTCGAAACCTGGTGGACTTCTTTGAGACAGTTACCAAGGCTATAGATGAGGGAAAGGTGGTACACACAGCCTACCTAGACCTCGCTAAGGCCTTCAACATCATTCCCCATTCTCGTATTATAGACAAGTTCACCAGCCTGAACATAAACTGCTACGTCACAAGATGGGTTGCCAACTGGCTCACGAACAGACCCAACATGATGAAAGTTGCGGGAGCTAGGTCAGACTCTAAACCGGTTACAAGTGGCATTCCCCAGGGCTCAGTCCTAGGACCCCTCCTGTTTGGCATATACTTCTCAGAGGTACAGGCAAGCAGAGGAGGACTATGGCTGACCAAGTTCACAGATGACTGCAAACTAGGGGCTATAATTGACTCTCCGGCTGACACAGACATCCTCCAAAAGGGTCTCACTGAGATGGATACCTGGTGTCAAAATCATGGCCTCAAGCTAAATGCCAAAAAGTGCATAGTCATCCCCTTTGGAAAAAAACAAAGTGCCCACAAACTACCACATAGGTGGTAGTCCCCTAAATATGGAAGACATAATAAGGGATATGGGGACCCAAGTAGATAGTAATCTCACCTTTGATAATCACATTGCCCAAGTGGTTAGAAAATCCTTCTACATGGCCCACCTAATCACAAAAGGGTTTGCATCCAGATCAAAAGAGGTCATTGTGCCCCTCTACTCATCACTCATCAGACCCATCATAGAGTACAACGCCCCATTTGGGATGTACCTTACAAGACACCTGCAACAGCTGGAAAGACCACAGAAGTACCTCTCTAAGAGGATCACTGGCCTCAAACAGATGCCATATGCAGCTCGACTGAAGAAACTCCAGTTGTACTCAGTTGCATACTGCCTACTCAGAGGTGATCTCTGCCTGACATACAATGCCATGTCCAACCCAGAATTGATGGACATACTCCACCTAAAGAAAACATTATCCCCTCGAGCCCCATGCTCTAGGGATCTAAACCTCACCACAACAATAAATAGGACATGCTGGAGGGATAGATTCCTGTCCCAGAGACTTCCCATTGCTTTGGAACAAGATCCCAATCTACATTAGGCAGAGCTCCTCACTAACACTCTTCAAAAGAAACCTTGACGAGTGGATGGGAAACAGAAAGTTTACCTCGGGGATCACTTCAGTGGCTCTGCTGGACAGAGGCACAGGGAACTAATCTAAGGGGGCGGCGAAAGCCAACACATTCTGGCTAGGCTTATAAATGTCATACCAACCTATGAACCTAAGAACATTGCTGGCTATCTGTAGGTGGCTACTGTTCCAAAGACTTCAGCTTAATGAGCTAACCTCCATCATTCTACCTGGGCTGGGAATCCTATTCACCACAAATAGAATGTGTAGGTGAGTATTTGTGTCTGCTGTTCAGGGGCTGACATTCTATACTGTTATTATGCCCTTTACTGTGCTTCATAATGTATGTTTCACTTTAGTCCACAGAGAAGGCTTTAACTATGACAGTTTCCCAGTTACAGGAGTAAGGAGAAGTTAAAGCCAGGTAGATGCTTTTGTCACATAGACTAGGAATAAATGACAAGGGAAAGAAAATTGTTGTATTCCTTTACTACATCTGTATACAAATTAATATGCTAATGCCCATTATAGTAATATATAACTTATTTAGGGAAAAGCACGGCTTTCATCTCGAACACATTAGTAAAATCAAAACCACAAACAACAGGATACTTGGACACTGTAAATAAAGCAGCATACCTTATGTGTATTTGCTGCAGATTTAATATATACATTTTTTAAAGGTTACAGTGACCTGTAACTTAAAGTGAACTAGCCTGTATTAAGGTGATGTCTGGGTAACCTATGTAGCTTATGTAAGGCCTGCTATATTGCTTAATGATGGTAAGTATTATGGTTAATTAAAGTAGTCTTAGTCTTGCAGTTAGTGCAAAGGATTAACACTATGAGTTGTTAAGGAGCTGTTTCCTATAGTCTACTGTTTGATTCCCTCAGCTTCCAATTGCCACCTGTGCAATTTTGAGCAAGTCTCTTAGTGAGACAATGCGCTGGGGCAAGTGAGAAATTGGACTTGGCTTTTCAATGGTCACCAACTAGCTACACATAAACCTATAATGGTATTTAATCAAAACAAAGTAGGTGACTGGGGCTATAGTGGGTGAGTATGAAAGACTGAATGTAAAACAGGCATGTGGCAGGAAACTGAAATCTTTGTCTCACAACAGGCAAGCCAGAAAAGTAGTGGAAGCAGACGTAGCTGTTGTCAACCTATTGGCCTAATTCAACTTGCTATTAACTGCAGATGACTTTATTAGAGAACGTCAATAAATATTGTACTGACCAAGAGGGGACACAAAGAAATGATATATGTAAGGCAACTAAAGCTGCTTGTATTGCAGAAGACGTTCAAGGCTCCAAGCATCAGGCTGATGTAGCAGCAGCAGTACCAGCATGTCATATGTTGCCTCACTGTTTCTACTTAGACCAATGCACTGACATCCTTTCTGATCACTAGCTGGATTTTTCAATCAGAACTTATGATGAAATGTGGTCAGACCCATGTATATGCCAATTTGTGTACCAGGAGCTGGATGATCAATATACGTTTGTGTTGCTGAATCACTGAAACTATTTGCTATTTCACCATGGCTATGTACTCATCAGGCAACACAACATCTATGTTTGGCAAATAAAATTCTGTGTTATCAAGCCTGAATGAGTAAAATCCCCATATATTTAATATAGGCCATATCTGCCATATTTCTGATTTGTGTATAAAATCAGGTTGTAGAGGAATGGGACTGCCTGTGGAGGAGGTAATTTCAGACATTTCTTGCCGCTTTGCTAGCAGTGCACAGCACCAACAAGCCTCACAGGATTTCCTTATTGATAGACACTTATCCTCTTAAAATTATCAGCATGCTCCCACTAGAAGGCTAATCATCAGCAAAGTAATAGAGTGTGCTGAATTTGTAGCCTACCCTCTTGGTCATATTTTTGTTCCTATGAGCTACATGCCGTAAAAGTCATTTCAGAAAGATTAAAAAGTCAGGACATGACATGAGTATTTATTTATTGCAGCATCCTGTGAAACCACTGTAGATATTTAATGTGTAGAATGTGCAGATGATGTCCAGGGACACCCCAACATTTGAGTCGTTGCAGTGACCTACAAGAAATTCATCAAGGTCTACATCTTGCTAATCTGTTCCTCAATAACTAGTCTGTCTGTGATTCTTTGCAGGAAAATGTTGATACTATCCTTCCTGAAACAGATTACGACTGGCTCTGATGCTGAAACCTACCTAGACAAGCATGTTGAAGACCTTATCAGTACACTAACTCAACAGAAATTGTTTCTCAAAGCAACGACATTTTATGTTGCAGTACTTCTAAAAATAAAGACGTTTTAATCAGCAACTGATCCTTTTCTTCAGAAGATCAACACTTTTCTGGATTCTGCCAACAGATTGTACTTATTTTGTCAAGATTGAACAGAACTCAACTTTTGATCAGTTTTTTATGTGCCAGTTGTTTGACTGGGCACATACCTCATTAGCATCATATTTGGAGAATTTGTGAACTATTCTTAGCTGTCCTGAAACACAGGTACTATCAGCATTTTGGAAGCTTGAGTTCAAAGTACTCTGACACAATCTAACATCAAAGCTGAGAGAACATTTACAATGTTCAGTAAAGACTGAAAGTATAGTTATGCAAGTTGCACTTACCCTAACAGTAGATGCTTGAATTCCTCACTGCTTCATTAGCTCTTTGGTTATATGAGTTGTACCCTGCCTAGAAAAAACAACCAGACAGCTTCGTAAAGCTCTGGATCCCTCCCGATTATTCACTCTGACTGATAATTGAGCAGTCCTGAGAAGGGAAATCAGCAGTCAGAGTGAAAAGATCTTTTTTTAAACAAAAAACAAAAAAAAAATCTTTACTAAATTATCACTTATGATATAGGCAATCATACATGTATATAAATGAAAACAATCCATATTGACATATTTTCAGCAAACATTATACATCACATATAATCTTCAATACAGACATTGTCAATCAAACATTACATAGCTCATTCAATTCCTGCCTTCCCTTAAACCTAATTCCTCTTCCAAAATAGTGTTCTGCATGTATCGTTCCCACAATTCCCATTTTTTCTATGTAATTTGCTTCTACCTTTTTCTAAAGATCACACTTTCAGTTATTTTATCTCCATTACTATATTCACTACTTCTAATGCAGTTGGTTTAGACTTTGATTTCCATTTCCTAGGAATTGTTTTTTTTTTTTTTGTCAGCCACCATAATTAAACTAAGCAAGGCCTTACTATGTCTAGGCAATTCAGATCTCGTATCATAGCTCAAAAAATAATTATCTTAGTTACACTAATTTGCTCACCCAGTATTTCTGACAGAGTAGTCTACAAGGAATTTTTAAAGTCTGCCAACTCATTACATGTCCAAAAATTATTTCCCAATTACGTCCTTCTTCCCCATCACACCTCCAATATTTGTAGTCTACATAAGGAAAAATGATTTGGAATCTGCTTGAGATATAATACCTATGCAAATACTTCCAAGCAAAAATCCTAAATTTTATAGACTTTGTTATACATTTGGGAGCCACACATATTTTCTTCTATTGTTTCTTTGTGAATTGCTTATCCAGTTTCTCTTCCCAAGCATTTCTAACCTCCTCTGATTGATTCCTATAATTATCATGCAATATTTTATATGCCCTCTACTTATCCCATTTTAGCAGCAGCTTCTGTTCTAGATTCAACTAAACTCTCTACCAGTGCTGGTATTTCACTTAGGATCCCCTTATCCCTTTCTCTATGTTCTGGTATCAATCCCTGATAGGGAAGGCAATCACTAGCCTGAAATCCAAATGTCTTCTTGGCCTCTTCTCATTCTGTTACCTTTCCTTTCTAATTATTTGTTCCCAATACCTTGGTTCCTTTGCCAGCTTCTTCCAGCAAATTCCATCCAACACTTACCTATTCTCTGTGCCCCTAATTACAATCATTTTTACCGGCAGAATCTCCTTTTTCCATTCCGGGGGTTAGCTTAGTTTTTAGTATAGTTTCTGCTACTTTATGAATATAATATTCTGTATGATTGTTGTAATTCTCCTTAAGGATCTGCTTCCAAAATCTCTTTCTTTCCTTATTTCTTGAATTATCCCTTTGCTTCATCATCATCCCTTTCCACTTTGAATTGTACATCTGCTTGGGTATGTATAAGAGCCTTAACTGTGTAACTCTAAAATATCCATTCAAATGAAGTAATCTTAAGTCTCCTTGATTTGTTGGAAGGATCAACTTATCCTACATGATTCTTCCCCTCCCATATAAAATCCTTCAACTCTTTATTAATTACTGCCACAACTTCTCCTCTGGTTGATAGAAATATGCCTGACCTGTGTATAAAACTAAAGAGACTAAAAACATTTTACTGCCTGTATCTTGCTATCCATAGCCACAGGCAAGAACTTCCAATTTCTCAGGTTTTGTATTAGCTTTAGTTTAGTCTGTTCCCACATATCCTTAGCTGCCATAACCAAATCCTTTTTACCCATTCTCCTATATAATGCTTCATTTTATCAGGTTCCCATAAATATGGTTATTGGTGGACCAGTTCACATGTGGGTACATAGTTTATCACTATGGCGTTGTTTTAGCTTCATTAATTTTATATCCTGCCAAAAGAAAACAAAGCTCACTCTGAATATTCCACAACACTGAGATATCCTTTTCTCATTCCATCAGCTACAACATAATATCATCTGCAAATAAAGCCAACTTTTCTTGAACACCATACCAAATGTATTCTTGAATTTCTGAATCCTTATTTTATTTGTCAATAGTTCTAAATATAATGCAAATAACAAAGGAGAAAGAGAACATTCATGCCTGGTTCCTCTGTTCAGACACAACTTATCAGACAGGAACCCTCCCACTTTGATATTTTCCCTCCAGTCCCTCAAATATCCTTTTAATTAACCTTGTTATTACATCTGTACATGCAAATGCTTCCATTGCCCAGCTCATAAAATTCAGCTTACTTTGTTGAATGCTTTCCCTGCATCAAGACCCACCAACAACAGTTGCATCTTCCTACATTCTGATTCCCTCTAGATCATCATTATTGTATCAATGTCGTCAAACATTTGCCTCCTCTCCACAAAACCACATTGGTCTATATCTATCAATTTTGCAATCACCTTTGCCATTCTTTCAGCCATTATAGACATAAACATTTTATAATCATGGTTTAAAATTGAAATGGGCCTGTGTGAAGCTGGATCAAATTTTTTTAATGTCTTTACCATATTTCTCCATAAATAAGATCTAACCAGAGAATAAGGCCTAGCATGGTTTTCCAGGGTGGTCATGATATAAGCCCTACCCCAAAAATAAGCCCCAGTTAAGATCGTCAACAACACACGATGGACGTGTTGAATTATAAAATAATACTATTATTGACATCTGTTGACTGAGGTTATCATACTCTGCTCGCCATTTTTGGACCATTCGGACACCCAACTTCTTCTCTTTGCAGAAAGTCATAAGATTCTTTTCCCGGGAGTCCTCCATGATTCTTACTGTAACCCTAATCCTCACTCAGACTTGATGGTTGAGATCCTTGGCCCAGAAACACTGGCAAGTGTACTTTGATTGGCCAAAGTACAGACAACGCACGTAAAACGTGTGCACTTGATAACGAACGGGTGTGGTTGTGTCTTCTTAACCGTCGCCATTTTGTGTTGCCACTCCTATCTCGTAAGTCTTCAATTAACTGCCCCACCCAGACAAGATGAGTGCAAAAAGAAAGAGCTATTCCATTGAGTACAAGAAAGGAATCATGGAGGACTCTCGGGGAAAGAATCTGATGGCTTTCTGCAAAGAGAATTTGGATCTCCGAATGATCCGAACATAACCTCAGTCAACAGGCCGATGAGGGAAATGCTAAGAAGTGCAAGTGTGGATCAGGTCGGCAACCATTATTTCCTGAGCGGGAAGACATCTTCTGTGAATGGATTGCTAATAGGAGAGCAAAGGCTTTGGTTGTGCGCAGGACTGATATTCAAGCATTTGCCCTTGCAATGGCACCACAGTTAGAAATATCCCCAGAAGAATTCAAAGCATCAGAACATTGGCTGGATGGCTTCCTTCAGTGATATGAACTGTCTCTAAGAAGATCAACAACACTGTTCAAGCTGAAAAATAATGAAGTTATTAAACGTGCACTTGCATTCAAGTCCTTTGTTGATGGCATTGACTTTTCTAAATACCAACTCTCCAACATGATTGTTATGGATAAAACTGCAGTGTTTATGTACCAAGGATCTCAAACAACAATTGATCAGAGGGTGCCTCATCAATCTACATTCCCTCCACTGGTTACAAAAGTGCACGTGTTACCTGTATTTTGGCAATTCATCTAGATTGAAAAAAAACCCACCTCTAATCATTAGTAAGGGCAAGAAAGATAAGACTGAACACATGCTTGAAACCAAAAAAGCCTGGTGCACACAAGTAGTTATAAGGAAGTGGGTCGATGTAATGCTACCACTTGTATTGTGAGGTGGCGAAAGAGGTCTGCTAGTCTGGGATTCAGCCAGCACTCACTGTGCTAATGACATGAAGAAATTCCTTGCACAGAAAAGAATAGATCAAATAATGATTCCCGCAGGAATGATTGCCTATCTCCAGACTCTTGATATTGCAATAAACAAGCCATTCAAGGACCATTTGCACATGGAACTCAATGACTACATTGAAAATAGAATGGAGAGAAATCAGCATGGAAACTTTGTGAAGCCTAGCCTGCAAGAGGTTGTGACTTGGGTGAAGAATTCATGGGATAAAATTCGCTAACAGTTGTGTTGCCAATGCACTATGAGCAGGCTACATGGACATGCAGTGCTCATTTAAGGAGAGCTGTATTGCTAGGTATGATAGAGTGGGGCCAATGGTTCTACAAGAAATGGAGTCACAAGAAATTCAGGCCGGAATTCGGGGGTTGGAGACTTATGACAATGTTCCAGAAGAAGATGACATGACTGTATTTGAATAACTTTTCTGTTATCGGGGCAACAGAATGGATTACTTCTGCTTTCAGCTGCCAGCAAGCTCTTGTCAGTTTTTTTACTTTATTGTATTAAGGTAACATTTCATTATCAAGGGGTAATTACAAAGTAAGGCCACTAGTTCCCAGACTTCATTTTTATGACTTTCCATCATTCTTCTCTTACACTAGTTCCCAGACTTCATTTTTATGACTTTCCATCATTCTTCTCTTATGGGTTGGGTAAGGAATAAAGAAATCATCACCGCTCAAAAAGTGTCAGATATTCACCTGTTTTATTCCCCTCCTCCAATACACATGTACTGAGATTTTTCTGCACTTTCTGTCAAACATGAAATATTGCACTGTGAAAGCCAAGGTGTAGATATTCTGAAGTTGAAATGTTTGTTACACTATTTATGTAGAATTCTCACACAACTGTTAACGTGTTACCTAGAAATGTTGCCCAGTAATGGAAAAGTACCAAATAAATGTCAATTTGTGTACATGAATAAATGTTGATTTGTGTACATGAATAAATGTTGATTTGTGTACATGAATAAATGTCAACTTGCGTACATGAATAAATGAATAAATGTAGATTGTTGTACGGGGGGGGGGATAAATAAGGCATCCCCTGATGATAAGCCCTGATGCGTATTCCAGCAGGGGAAAAAGTATAAGACCCAATCTTATTTCCGGGGAAATATGGTAGGTATTACAGCCACCACAGCTTTTTCCCAGAATGTTGGTGCCTTCATTATATCTGTGAAACATGACAGAACAAGGAAACCTGGAAATTTTGGACTTTATTGATGTTTTAAACTTATAGGGGACTCTAAAGCATATGCCCTACTTCATGTCATTAATGTTTAGAAGAACACTTAGGAGAGGGAAAGAGAAGGGAGGGAGTTAACGGTAAATAAAAGAAAATGTTGTTCTTAACAGCAGTATTTTTATAATGCATGATATAATCTGCATGCTATAAAATAACGTTTTCTCAGTTATTTTCAAGTGTAATGGGGATACTGAAGTAAACCAGTGCCCCTGTTTTTTTTTTCTTTCTTTTTCTCTTTCTTCTTGTTCAGTTTTAGGAAATACAGGCACTTCAATATAATAAAAGAACAAAAGTATGGTCAACAGAGAATAATACAAGAAAACCTGATATGCTTTTTTTCATTTCGCACCTAGGGAAATGACTGGATTAAGGCTCTTGGTTTGATCTAGTAACACATTCTAAGAGAAAGCAAATAAATAACAAAGAACATTCAATATAATAAAGCTTTCCTCTAGCAAATAAGTAAATGCTTATAGAAACAACTCTGTATCTCATTCTCATGTCTCCATGGTGACAATCTGATAAAGAGCAATAACAACAGCACACTTATTTCTTTTGTTGGCATACTGTCAATGACTAGGAGACAATATTTTCTAAAAGCACTCAAGTGTTTTCCTAGTCTGGGACAGCAATAAAGGTAAGACAAAACCAGACAGCATTTAGTAGAAGCACAGGCTGTGCCATGCATCTTAGCATGGATATACTTCTTTTTAGGTTAACTGAAGTCTGTGAGTGTGACTGTCAGTTTGGGATAATTATTCCTATTAGGAGGGTAAAACTTCAGTATTTGAAGATGTACATATTTTTGTGTGCTAGAATTAAGTTAACAGGTTTTAGGGGTGTACTGTGGTATATTGTTTTGTCTGAGGGCTTTCGATAAAACAAAATGTTTTGTAAGATGTGACATAGGCTCAAATGGATATGTCAAGAAACAACTGTATAAAAAATCAACCTGCCAAATATCAATGCATGCATGTAACACAAAAGCTGGAACTAGATACTTAAGAAAAAAGCTGTTACACATAAAAGGTGTGAAAAATAACCCCTTAATATAAAGACGCTTTCCATATTATCTTTAAATGTTAATGTTCTCACAGATATATACAAAGAAGAAAGAGTAGTCAACTATATTAAAAATGTAGTGTGCAAATATCTATGCTACAGGAGACACATTTGGAAAGAGCTAATCATGTGAGTTTGATAAAGAAAGGTTCTCAGGATGGTTATTCAGTGGAATACCTGGGACAAAGGAAAACAGGACTATTTATATTAACTGCAACAGGACCTCCAATAGTGCTAAAAGAGGATAAAAAAGATAGTAATGGTAGATTTGTAGTACTAAGGTGCTACTGACAAGGCAGGAAAATTACACTGCCATATATTTATATTCCACTTAAAACAGCTATAATGGAGCTTAAGAAAATACTGGGAGAAGTTATTAGCTTTTATCAAGGAATATTACTTATAGATAAGGAATGGAATTTGATTTGCAGCAATGACGATGTATGTGGGGGCCCAGAAGGGAAAATATAATAGAAGAGGATAGATTTTTGAAGAAATGTATGAAAATAGTTGGCAAAGAAGAAGTGAATTTACATATTAAAAACCAAAAACATAGTACGACCCAGAGACACTGTCCTTAGCGCTTTCGTTTGTTTAATACAGAACTCCTTCAGAAACAATACAGTCACTCAGCTTGCATCAATAAATATTGTCAACAATTAGCCAATGCTACTAATTAGCCACTCATACTGAATCTATCATGAGATCATAACTAGCTCAATTGTATATTTAAACATACAGGACATGTCAAACCAAAAATACCTGTTTGCATACATAAATGAATCATCAGTTCTTACAATAAAAAAATGTATGTGTCTAAAAGTAAGTTATAATAAAATAAAAATACATTTTAACTATTTTTCAACTTTAAAAGGCATTTTATGGAAATCTTCTCATTAATGCCTGGTATTACATCAGCTTTTAAAATAACTTGCCATTTAAGTTCCAATACTTCAAGACAAGCATTAAATGTATCCATGAATCTTCCTGTATTTACTTTCTCAACTACCAAAAATTGAAATTTTTTGAAATCCTGACACTTAATAGAATGTCTAGCTAAAGCATTATTTAAATCTTTCTTCTTAATAGTTGCTATGTGTTCTCTAATCTTACTTGATAATCTCTGAATGGTTTTACCTACGTAGAAACATTTACATGTAGAACAGATAGCAACATACACTAATCCTTTTGTGGTACAGGAATATCTGCCTTTAGCTGTATATAAGAATTTGTTATGTTCAAAAAAATAAGTACTTAAAGGTAGAATAAATCTACAGGAAGAACAATTATTACAGGGAAAAGTTCCTAATTTAGTTTCAATGCTGTTATTCTTAACGTCACTGGGCAAATTTTCTAAAACCTGTTTGAAATGTCTTGTCTTCTTGTGTATAAAGTTAGGTCTATCTCCAATAATTTTAGACAGTTCTTGATTACCAAGTATTATCTTCCAATTATTGTGAATAATATGCTTTATTTCTTTACTCTGTACACCAATAGGAACAGGAAAAATATAACCAAAATCCACTGTAGATTTTTCACAAGTAAACCTGTATTTAATAATAGGAAAAAACTTTTTGTATCTGTGTTGGTTAACATCATCAGCTATGCTGTGTAACTTAAGACTAGGAAATCCTCTTTCCTCAAATAGTCTTATGATTTTGTTGGTCTCCTCAATAAATAGACTGTCGTCACTGACTATCCTGCCAAGTCTGATAACTTGTCCCCTGAAAATATTTAGTTTCATATAAGTGGGGCCGTAACTATTAAAATGTAAATAATTGCTGGTAAAAGTGTCTTTCCCGTAAATGTTACTGGAAAAACTTCTTTCTGAAGTGTTGAGCTCCACTTTAATGTCCAAAAAAGTGTACTATGTTACCTACTTCCCCTACAGTGAAATTAAGCCATAATATAATACTATTAATTTCTGTCAAAAACTCATGAAATTGGTTTAAGTTACCAGCCCAAACAAAAAACAAGTCATTAATGTATCTTTTGTAAAATTTAACATGTGAGAATTGTGACATTTTTGTCAGATATTCTTCTTCCCACCAACAAAGAACCAAATTGGCAAAGGTGGAGGCTACTGGTTTCCCCATCGCTACACCATTTATTTGCTGAAAGACTTGATTAACAAAGGAAAAAATATACTTTTAAGTACCAAGACAATTAACTGACAAATAATAGGAATATCTACTTTGCAATGCTTGCAATGCTTACTGAGATATAGTCTAACAAAATTAATTCAGTCTTCCTGTTCAAGAGATGTGTATAAGGAAGTAATGTCTAAGGTGATCATAAAACTTTCATCACCTGTAAACCTGTAATTTTTTAATTCATTCAAAAAAAGCCATGAATCTTTCAAATAATATTTGCTTTTCTGCACTATGGGATTTAAAACTTGATCTAAATAAGCTGATATTTTTCCTGTTTTACTGTAAGGTCCTAATACAATAGGCCTAAAAGGTGGATGTACAGGGTTTTTATGAATTTTAGGAACACCAAATAAATGTCCAAGTTGGGGTCCCTCTACTGCGCAGAATTTAAATGTCTTAAAATCAATGTAACCTTGATGTAAAAGGTCTAACAAACTAAGATTTACCTCTTTATAATTGTCTGACAAAATCTTTAGACACTTTTTTGTAGCTGGTGATAACACCTAATACTTGCTGCATAGCTTCAAAATAAGTGTTGTAATTCATAATGACTAAGCCCTGTCCCTTATCCGCTTTCATGTATCTCATACTATTATAGTTAACTAATTGTTTAAATGCAGTGATTTCCCCTGTGCTCAAATTACAGTATTGGCATTTAGACCATTTATTATAATCATTCAACATATCATATAATTCTGTCTTGACTAATGAAGAAAAAACATCTAAAGTGTATGTCAACCCAGGGTTATATGTACTGCTATTTCCAAATCTGTGTTCTATAGTTTCAACATCATGTAAAATATATTTCAAATTTAATTTTCTCATAAACAGTTTAAAGTCCAACAGGTGAATTTACATATTATTCCACAAGATACAAAAACTGGGCTAGGCTAGACAAAACTTACATTTCACAGGAACATGTGCATTTAATTGAAAGTTTTGATAAGCATCCAATAACCATTTCAGATCATATGCCAATAATAACTAAAATAAAAATGAAGGTTATTAAATAAAAATGAGACACTGGTGCTTTCCTACATAGCTGTTGAAAAGAGAGGAATTTAAGGAATGGGCAGTGGAAATTATTTGGGTGTTATAAGAGAAGTTAGAAATTTCTTCTGAAAATATAGCAAGGGAATGGGATAAAATTAAAGTGGAATTTAAAAATTGGGTGGAAATAAAAGAAAGAGAGATATTGTTAAGAAGTAACAAGAATTATTCAGAGGGACTGACAAATGTTGAAGTATTGAAGAATACAAACGATAAAAAGGCAGACTACCACCAGGCTGAAAAAACACAAGTAAAATTCAAGTAACATGAGCACTTTCAGGTCCAAGCCCTTCACCAGATAACAAACATAAAAAACAACTCAGTTTTAAACAAGCACTATCCAATCAGAATTCAATATTGCACCCTCCTTCTTTTCAGTGCCAGTTTTAAAGGTATGACTCCATTAAGTCCAGAGGCTCTATCAGCTGTAATTCAATAATCCATTTCATTTCATTGAACTCTGTATGGTTAGCCATGTCCCCTCCCCTAATATGACTACACATAATTTGTAAAACCATAAACCTAAAAGTATGATCAGAATTCTTACATATATGCTGATAAGGTGCATTGTGCTCATTTTTTAATCTAATGGATAACATATGACCAAGGATCCTATCCTTCAACATGCAGTTCATCTTTTCTATGTAAAATGAGGTACAGTGTTGACATTTGGCTAAATAAGCCACATTGCATGTTCTAAAATCCACGTAACTATTAGATAGACAATTATCCCAGTGCAAAGGGACTTTTAAATGTAGACATTGTAAAGGATGCCCGTATATTACCAAAAAGTAATGAGTTTATACATCCTATAATGGGAAAAGAATACCATTATAATAGTTAAAAATAGTGATGTATAACCAAGTCATGGGAAAGTCCCCAAGAATGGAAGGTATTCCTATGTAAGTGTGAAAGCTGTTAGGGAAGAAAACTGATAAAGATCAGGAAGGTTTTGTTCAACAGTATTTTAAGACGAGGAGAAGTACCAACATCCAGGAAGAAAGTGGTGGTAATGGTAATACCTAAAGAAGATAAAGACCCATCAGCTCCAGCAACATACAGACCCATTTCAATCCTAAACAGCGATTATAAAGTGTTTATGTTTATAATGGCTAAAAGAATGGCAAAGGGGATGTCAGAATTGATAGAGATGGATCAATGTGGTTTTGTGGAGGGGAGGCAAACATTTGACAACATTAACAGAACACCGATGATCCAGAAGGTAGCAGAATGTGAGAAAATACCACTGTTGTTGGTGTGTCTTGATGCAGAGAAAGCATTTGACAGAATAAGCTGGGAGTTTATGAGCAGGCAATGCAAGCAGTTGCATTCCTTGATAAAATTATAAGGCTAATTAGAAGGATATATGAGGGACTGGAGGAAAAAATTAAAGTGGGTCAGTTCCTTTCTAATAACTTCTGTTTGAGCAGAAGAACCAGGCAGGGGTGTCCTGTTTCCCCTTTGTTATTTGCATTCTACCTAGAACCATTGGCAAAGAAAATAAGGGACTCATAAATTCAAGGATATAATTGGTATGGTAGTCAAGAAAAGCTGGTTCTATTTGTAGATGAAAATTATTTTATACCTGATAAAAACAGAAAAATATTTTTCAGTGTTGTGGAACATTCTGAGGTAGTTTCAAGTCTTTTCTGGATGCAAAATGAATGAAGCTAAAACAAAGGTAATAGGTGTAAATTATGTGCCCACACACAAATTGGTTCAGCAATATCCATATATATGGGAACATGATAAAATGATTAAAAAGGATTCTGGTGTGGCAGCTAAGGATATGTGGGAGGAGACTACACAAAAGATAATACAAAAATTGAGAAGTTGGAAGCTCTGCTATATGGGCCTGGATAGCAAAATACAAGCAGTTAAAATGTGTTTAGTCCATTTAGTTTTATACACTGGTCAGGCATATTTTTACCAGCCAGAGGAGAAGTTGTGGATAGCAATAAATAAAGAGCTGAAGAATTTTATCTGGGAGGGGAAGATGGCAAGAGTCAGGTAGGATAAGCTGATTCTTCCAATAGAACACGGCAGTTTAGGACTACCTGATTTGAAGGGAGTATTTCAGAGCTACACATTTAAGGCTTCTATACACAGCACAAGCAGAAACCTATAATTCAAAACAGAAAGGGATAATGATGAAAATGGGGGGGGGGGGGGCTCAAGAAACAAAGAGAGACTGGGATTTTGGATGGACATCTTTAAGGAGAATGTCAGTAACCATAGAGAATATTATATTCATAAAGTAGCAGAAAGTATTACAAGAACTAAGCCAACACGGGAATGGAGAATGGAGATTCTGCCAATATGGATGACTGCAATTAGGGTCAATGACGAGACTCAAGAATGGACTGGAATTTATTGGAGAAAACTGGCAAAAGAACCAAGGTATTGGGAGCAAATAACTAAAGAGGGAGAGTTAATAGAATGGGAAGCGGCCGAGAATTTATTTAGACTGCAAGCTACAGACTGCCTTCCCTATCAAAAATTTATATCAGAGTATAGGCAAACAGAAGGAACTAGGGGGATCCTAAGCAAAAGACCAGCACTGGTAGAAATATTGCATGATAACTATAGGAATCAGTGACAGGAGGTTAGAAGGGATTGGGAAGAGAGACTGGATAAGCAATTCATAAAGAAACAATGGGGGATATATGTATGTCTCCCAAATGTGCAACAAAGTCGAGAAGATTTAGGATCTTTGCTTGAAAGTAGTTTTTTATATCCCAAATAGACTCCAAAGAATTCCTCCTCAGGTAGACAGCAAATGTTGGAGGTGTGATGGGGAAGAAAGGGGTAATTGTTAACACATATTTTCTGGGAGTGTAATGTGTTTGTAGACTTTAAAGATTCCCTGCAGACTACTCTGTCAGAGATACTGGGTGAGCAAATTGGTGTGAATATGGAAATGATTTTTTGAGCTACGATACAGAATCATAATTGCTTATACATAATAAGGCCTTGCTGGGTCTAAATATGTCAAAATAAATTACTAGAAAATGGAAATCAAAGTCTAAACCAACTGTACTAGAAGTAGTGAATATAGTAACAGAGATAAAATAACTGAAACTGGCATCTGTAAAAAGAGTAGAAGCAAATTAAAAAATGGGAATTGTGGGAACAATAGATGCAGAGGAGAAACATGGTTTAAAAGAAGGCACAATTTGACTGAGCTATGTAATGATTGACGAACAATGACTGGATAGATTATAAGAAATGTATAATGTTTGTAACTAAAATTATGTCAGTATGGTTTGTTTTCATTTATATAAATGTATAATTGCCTATCTGATACGTGACAATTGTATAATATTTCCTGTTTAAAAAATAAATGAATAGCATGTTTTGGCTGTCAAAAAAAAACATATGCTAGAGCAAAATACAAGGAACAAAATAACATCAAGATCGTTAGTCTAAGAAGCACTGGACTGTCAGTATTTACCATTATTTGTCATTTGTTAGTCACGTTTTCATGTTTGCATTTACATTTTCATAACTGAAAGTGTTACATGTTATTGAGAAAACATACTGTGAAATGTCATGGTAGGAGACAGAAAAAATACCATCACTGTCCATGTACACTATACTGCTAGCTGTCTGACAGGTATTAAGATATACAGTATTTCCATATGTACATTAATATTTCAGAAATAAACAACAGCTATTGCATTACATTATGTGAAACTTAGCGGATATTGAAGAAAACTTCCATTAATACTTGCAATGTAAGTTGTGTTGTCTGACAGATACTGAGTGTTATTTATATTGTTAATTACACAGATATACACATTTTTGTTCTTACACATTTCCTTAAATGTCTTGGCTGACAATCAGTCAGAATGGAATTTGCTGTTATCAGATGAGAACTCATATTTTGCAAGAAAAAATTTCTGCAGACCTTCACAGACATTATGAGTATAGGTTGTGGAGTTTCCAAAATATGAAAAACTATTTGTGAAAATTTAGAGAAAATATAATGCTGTACATTTTATTGTATTGAACTATAGTATTGAAGTAAAGACTGTAAGTGCACTGACTATTGTTTTAAACAAGATATTTTGCTGAAAAAAAAGAATCATCCAGGCTGTCAGTTGCAATTGTTCTAAGATGGGGTGCACCAGTTGCCCTTAACACTGTGTGAACAGATCCAGAGTGAGAGAAAGCTTGCGATAACTGGCCTTGGCCATTTCCATTAAAAGGGAGAACTAACTTTGCCTGTGCCAAATGAGGTCACCACAATGATCTTTGGTAATTCCTTCTGAATCTTCAGAAGTACCTTGGGTATTAGTAGAAAGGGTAGAAATGTATAAAGGAACATTCCTGTCCAAGGGAACAAGAACGCATCTGTCCTCCAAGCATGGCTGGAAGGATATCTTAAATAGAATTTTACCAACTGTCGTTTTTCAAAAGAGGTGAACACACCTCCTTTAGGTGTTCCCCACATCTGGGCCTAATCCTGGAAGACCTCTGCCCTGAGTTCCTACTCATGAGGGTTCATCTAGGATCTGCTTAGTTTGTCTGCCACAATGTTTTGCTCTGATGGGATGTATGAGGCCTGAAGCATCAGACAATGCTGTAAAACTAGCTCCATGGCCATCACTGCCAACAGGCAAAGAGAGTATGACCTTGTACACCCTTGTTTGTTCAGGTACCACATGACTGTGATGTTGTCTATGACCACTAAAAGGGAACCTGGAGACCATAAGAGGTGAATAATATTTAAGGCCTGAATCACTACTAACATTTCTTTGATGTTTATATACTTTGTAGTGTCCAATGGATTGTTTTGCACTTGAACTTCCCTGGGCCTTGCTCTCACACCAGATCTGACAAGTCCATCTGGACTAATTGAAACTGGGGTCTGAAATGAGAAGGGTAGGCCTGGATTGAGAAACATCTGATCCTTCTACTACTGTCATTCCAGAACTGGTACCTGAAACTCTTAGGGATGACATGATGGGACCAATATTTTTTTTAAGTTTGTTGAATCTTTTTCATATGGAGTTTGGCCAGTGGTGTCAAGAAGATCAGTACTGCCATGAGACCTAGAATTTTGAGAAACATTCTTGCACAGGCAGTTTCTTGAAGAGAGAAATCCCTGAAAATGATGTGATGAATTAGGACTTTGTCTTCTGGTAGAAAGGCCATTCTTTTTTTTATATATATTTATCATACACCCCAGGAAGACAATTCGTTGAGAGTGTGTGTATGAGACAGGACTTTTCTAGGTTCCACTTGAAGCTCGGTTGAGCTAGAATGGTCGGGATCCTGTCTAATGATTCTAAACAACTGGAAACAGACTCTGCACAAATCAGCAAGTTATCTAAATAAGGGAAAATGTGGATGCCCAGGGTCCTGCAGTAAGCAACCACTGGAGCCAGGCACTTTGAAAATAACTCAATGTGGAGTAGATAGCTCAAAGTGCAATGCAGAAAACTCATCATGTGAGCCAGATACAGCAAATCTTAGATATTTCCTGAAGTTGGGAGCTATTTGAATGCAATGATAAGCATCTTTCAGATCAAAAGTTACCATGAAACAGTGGTCCAAATGAAAGACTAGAACCATCTACAGGGTGAGCATTTTGAATTTGGGCACTTTCAGAAAGGTATTTATGTAAAACAAATCAAACATTAGTCTCCACGTTAGCTCCTTTTTGGGGACCAAAAAGATTCAGTGAAAAGATCCTTTTCCTATTTTTATTGCAGGAACTGCTTCTATAATCCCTGCTTGCAACATGTGAAAGAGTACAGAACAGAAGTGTCTGAACTGGCAGATTCTGGGGGGTTCCCCTCCAGACAGGAGGAGGATTTTCTGTTCACTGCCAAGAGTATTCTCTGAATTATTGTCATCACACATTTGACTGACACTATTTGTGGCCAGGCTGCTGAGTTCAGTGAAAGCCTGGGGGATGAGGGGCAGGAGGAAGGAATAGGATGCTCAGGTCTCAGCATAATCATTCTTTAACATGAGATTAATCCTTTTTTGAGAAAGGAACACCTTTTGTTTGGTTTGGAATCATTATCCACCTGACATTTCCTCTTGCTACCCTGATTCTTGTTTGGCTGAGATTTTTGTTTGTTCTGCGGGTTGAAGTCAGATGCTTTGTTAGGGGAGAACCTATGAATATGAAACATTCTAGATACTCTATGCATCTATCTACCTCTATCATATCATTTGTTGACAATCTGGGAATCAGGACCAAATACAAATTCAGAATTTAAAGGAGCATTTTGAAGTCTCATTTTTTTTTTTTAAATCTTCAGGAAATTTGGATTATGTAACCAAGCATACATTCTCAGTACAACAGAAGCAGCTGCATTTTGACAAATTGTGTCCACACCTTCCGAGACACTTCTCAAAGCATGTTTCAAAACTTGACTCGCACTATAAACAATTTTATTCATATAACAACTGTTCAACACACAAAGATACAGCAAAGTAATCTAACTGTAAGCACGTTGCAAAATCAACTTCCTCGTAGCCTTTTTAGGAACTGGTTCACTAGCTAAAGGGTTTTTACCTGCAGTTTTATAGACATCTTCTAAGGTTAGTAACAGACAAGTAACAGCCAAAACATTTGGAATCTCATCCTGTATAAGATCATAAACTCTTCCAATTTCTGACACATGTGCAGACTGTTTCCAGTCAAAATTCATCCTTAAACCTAGCTAGCATCTGTGGAAATTTGAACTCCTGCTTGAATTTTTGACTCTGTCCACTTTTTGAAGAATCAGATTGGACAGACTCAGAGAGTTCATTATTGTCTGCATCAGAGTCTCCATCAAAATCTACAGCCACAAACTGATCTCTAGAGAAGATAGCCCCATAGTCATACTGAATAGGATCACAGTCTCTGAGATTAAATGACTTCAAAACACTCTTAGCTAAAAAAAACAAATCATTTCTTTACATTGTAATAACTTGATTGTTTGCAGTGTGGGAAGTTACTTTTTCTTTTCAATGAAAGCTACACTAGTGACCAAAATAACTGGGGACAGAGTATTACATCTGGCAAGGGGTCTCTTAACCTGGACCTCTCCTGCACCTGAATGGTTTGGTTCTCCTGTACCTGAATATGGTAATGAAACAGTACTGGAGGATGTGTTTGACCCCCATACCATATAGGGCTGCTGACACACCAGAAGGTGACAAGGAAAAAGGTAAGTTGCCTGCAGGCTGACTTAAGACAACAAAAGATTCACAAATCATAAGCTGAGGCATATTTCTGTTGAATTTTTTTATTTTTAGGTGCAACTGGATTTAATGGAAGCAGTGGCATATCAGGATCCTTTAAATTGCTGTATAACTGATAACCCTGGACATCCTCACTCCTCCACCTCCCCCAATCAAAGAAACCATAGTCAAAAACCTTTCCAAAGCAAACTTCAAACTACTTGCATCCGAAGTGGAAAGCTTCATTATTCCCTTGCAGAAGGATAATGATATCCAGGATGCGGAATCCTACAACAAGGCACTCTATATGCATCTTCAGGATTGCGTGGACCGTGCTATCCCAAATAAAACCAAGACTCCTTTCTCAAGCAAGAAGAAACCAGTCTGGTGGACCCCGGCCATAGGCAAACTTTACAATAAAAGGAGGAGACTTATACAAAAAAAGGCCAAATCTCAAGTAGAAAAATCATCCCTGATCAGCATTAGTAAGAAATTGAGGGCCCTCATCAAGTCAACTAAAGCTAATTTTGAAAGGAAAGTTGCCAAGGATGCCAAGGATAACCATAAGGCCTTCTATGGCTACGTCAAAAACCTAAGTGGCAACGCTCAGGTCTGTTCTGAGATAGTACAAAATGGAACAAAATATACTGACCCTACTGACATTGCCAACATCTTGGCTGACAGGTTCAGTGCAAATTCCCCCCCCACCACCACCTACAGGGCCTATTACCATTCTAGGGGATTGTGTAAGTCCAATTATTACTGATATGTTGGGTATCAAGGCTCTATCTAAAGCTAAAAACACTGCCTCCATGGGACCAGATGGTGTCCCAGGCTGTGTCATACGTGAGCTCCAAAAGGAATTAACCCCGCATCTTAATACCCTGTTCAGTCTCAGCCTCTCCACAGGATATGTGCCCATAGAATGGCGCACGGCAATGGTTGTCCCGCTACACAAGGGTGGAGCCACAACTGACCCTGGGAACTACTGACCAATAAGCCTGACCAGTCTGATCTGTAAGGCTATGAAGCGAATCCTTATGGAACTCATAAATGGAGAGATTGGGAACCTCCAGTCGCTGGACCCCACACAGTTTGGCTTTGTTAAGGGCAGATCATGTCTCCTGAACCTGGTGGATTTCTTTGAGACAGTTACTCAGGCTATAGATAAGGGAAAGGAGGTACACACGGCTTACCTTGACCTTGCTAAAGCATTTGACACCATTCCCCATTCAGGTATTATTGATAAGCTCACCAGCCTGGGCATAAACCCTTACATCACAAGATGGATTGCAAACTGGCTCTCAGACAGATCCCATAAAGTAAGAGTAGCAGGATCTATGTCCGAATCCAGACCAGTAATGAGTGGTGTGCCTCAGGGCTCTGTCCTGGGGCCCCTCCTGTTTGGCATATACGTCTCCGAAGTACAGGCAAGCACGGAAGGGCTGTGGCTGACTAAGTTTGTGGACAACTGCAAACTGGGTGCTATAATAGAGTCTCCGGCCAACATGGAGATCCTCCAGAAGGGCCTAAATGAGACTGATGCATGGTGTCAAAGCCATGGTCTCAAGCTAAATGCAAAAATGCATAGTAATCCCCTTTGGAAAAACAGAGTACCCGCAAACTACAACATAGGAGGTAATCCCCTGAAATCTGAAGAAGAAATAAGGGATCTAGGGACCCAAGTAGATAGTCAGCTTTCCTTTGATAACCATGTTGCCAAAGTGGTTAGAAAATCCTTCTATGTGACCCATCTGATCACGAAAGGGTTCGCATCAAGATCTAAGGATGTAATGATGCCCCTCTACTCTTCCCTCATCAGACCCATTATTGAGTACAATGCACCAATTGGAATGTACCTGGCTAGAAATCTCCAGCAGCTGTAGAGACCACAATGGTACCTAACCAAGAGGATTACTGGCCTCAAACAGTTGCCCTATGCAGCATGATTGAAAAAGCTAAGACTGTTCTCTGTTGCATACCGCTTTCTCAGAGGCAATCTCTGTCTAAAGTACAGAGCCATGTCCAACCCAGAATTGTTGAACATGCTCCATCTTAGCAAAACCAAATCTACTCGAGCTACACACTCTAGGGATATAAACCTCAACACAACAGTGAATAGAACATGCTGGAGGGATATATTCCCTTTGCAGAGACTTCCCTTACTATGGAACAGGGTCCCGATCTACATAAGACAGAGCCCCTCATTATCACTCTTCAAGAGGAACCTTGATGAGTGGATGGGTAACAGAAAGTTCACACCGGGGATCACACCAACAGCACTACTAGATAGGGGCCAAGGGTACTAGCTGCTAGTACAAGGGTATAGGGAACTACTAAAGGGGTGGTGAATACCACACAACGTGGCTGGGCTAATATATGCCTTCAGGCAGATAGCCCAGTACAACCTATGAACCTATAAATCAGGGGAAAAAACACCAGCCAAAATAATATACTGACACTATTAAGGGCTGACTAAGGGCAGTGATAATAGAAAATATAAAATATGTCCCCACACACAAAAAATGGGGCTAAATTGTATAAAATATATCGCAGACAGTTTATAGGTTCATAGGTTACTAAGCTAATGGCCCTAGAGCTCTTATAAGCCTAGCCATGTTATACGTGAGTTATCCTTACAATCTAAGTCATGTTATATCCGAGTTACCATAAATGACCTTGGATAGATGGGCATTATTAGCAGAGTGAGTCTAAAGTGACTACCTCTGTCAATAAGGGACATGGGTGCCACCCCTGGAATGAATTTGTGGTCTCCCATCCAGTTGTCCAGGTTATGCTTCAATATAGTCATTGAGGATCTTAATGTGAATTGGGAGTCTATTCCAAAGGAGAGGCAATTTCTGGGAGACATATGTGTCTCTTCAGCATGTTCTGTTGATGTCACAGGCTAGGTTAAGATCCCTGGAGCAAGTGACTCTTGTCCCATTTGATGTGAAGCATTTTCATTAGGGCAGACTCAGAGCCTGCCCTGTAAACTAGGCACAAATCACCTCTCAGCAGCCTACAAGATACAGAGTGCACTTACAGGGCTTTCAGTCTATACATGTAAGACATGGTTTGGGGGTCCTGAATTTACCTTGTGCGAAACCTGTATGTTCCCTCCAGCTGCTGCTGGTGCCTAGTGTGGTACCTGCAAAAGGGGGCATTGTACTCAATTAATGGTCTAATGAGGGTCAAATACAGTAGAGTTATAACATCCTTAGACCAGGATGCAATGCCCTTACTTATGAGATGCACAATGTAGAAGGCTTTCCTTGCCACTGTGGAAACATGGTGATCAAAGTATAGATTTCTGTCAACCTGAGTTCCCAAGTCTCTCACCACTGGGCATGAGCTTAGGAGGGTGCTGTCAATACTGTAATTAGCAGGGTATTCCTCTTTGCTAAAAGGGATAATAATGCACTTTTTTACATTTAGTTTTAGTCTATGGTTTTGGCACCAATCATTTGTCTATATTAGCCCCTTCTGTAATATGTTAACATTGTTGAGGGACTCAATGATTGAACCCAATTTGCAATCATCAGTGAACCTGTTAAGCCACAGACTATATACTTTGCCCTCAATTTCTGAAAAATAGATTCCAAACAGAAATGAGTCTAGTACAGATCCTTGTGGTATGCCACTGGCGACTGAACTATTGGTAGAGGCGGAGTCCCTGACTTTAACAATGTGAGTTCTGTCTGTAAGCCAGTTTGGCTATCCATCTAGTGATGTAAGGGTTTATCCCCAGCTGGGCAAGTTTCTCAATGATACCTGAATGAGGAATTGTGTCAAAAGCCTTGGCTACGTCAAGATAAGCGGTATGCACTGTCTTACCTTTGCCCAGGGCTTTGGTGACATTCTCAAAGAAGTCTACAAGGTTTAAGAAGTATGAACTACCCTTAACAAAGCCAAACTGAGCTGGGTCAAGAGTTTGAAGGTTGCTTATGTCCTTCTTGATAACGTCCATGATGATTCTTTCCATGATCTTGCAAATGAGGCTGGTTAGGCTTATGGGTCTATAGTTCCCAGGGTCGGTTGGTGAGCCCCCTTTGTCAAGGGGATTATGGTTGCTGTCCTCCACTCTGCTGGAACATAGCCAATTCTCAAGCTATGGTTAAAGAGAGAGTGCCAAGTGGTTCCACTAGGTCTTGTTTTAGATTGCTAAGTAAGCAGCCTGGGATGTTGTCTTGTCCCATTGAGGCCGTGTTTTTGGCCTTGGAGAGCACAGATATAACCTGCTCTCTAGAGATACTAGGGAGGGGACTAGTGTCAGGAATGCTTTGGGGTAGGGCTGGTGGGGAGAGTGTGTCAAGTATGTGCCAAATCCGTCGGTTACCAGGTTGCCAATTTCCTCACATACCATATGAGTGGTACCATCCACAACTAGTTTGGCACATAGCTGGGCATTTCCTTATAGATGTCTGATATCATTAAAGAATGCCTTATGGTTATCCTTAGCTAGGGATGCTATTTTAGCTTTGTAATTAGATTTAGAGGATTTTCACAGGATATCTGATTTGCTTGTTCAGGCTGTGGAGGGAATTTTTTCTAGGCTGAGTCAGTTCTCTTTTGCTCTTAGACATCGGTGTTTTCCTCTTATTATATAACCTATTTGTACTTGAGGTCCACCAGGGTGGCTTGTTTTTCTTGGGAGGACCTGTTTTTTTATCCAGTCAGATACAGCCAAGTCTATACAGTTGTTTAGGTGTTTATACAAAGCATTTATGTACACCTCTGCATAGGAGTCATTGTTGACTGTGTTTGCAGGGAATTTCAAACTTTTTATACTATCACTTAGTTGGATGTAGTTAGCTTTAGAAAAATGTTGTAGTTTTATTGCTTCTGTGAGGATGTGAGATCCGATAGCTATTTCAAACATGATTTATGGTCTCACCTTTCCAGGGACGGTGCCACATGGGGGGGGTGCAGTGACCCCCCCCCCATGTTGGTGAGTACTAAGTTTAGGACATTTGAACCCCTTGTGGGGGGTGCAAACAACCTGTTCCAGGGCATTTGTATTGACGAAGTCCAGGAACCTTTTTGCGATCATGTTTGTGCTCCTACATGTCGCCCAACTGATGTAAGGATAGTTTTAAATGTAGTAAGCCTTGTTCTACAACCTGCAAAGAGTAGTAAAGAAGAGCCCACACAGTCACAGTATCATGTAAAATTCACTTGTCCAAATACTGGCCAAATAGCAAATATATGCCCTTAAATAAAATAGAAGACCTTTAAAACATCACAAATAAGCATTTACATAGAGATTCCCTTGCATGAAATGAAACATTTCCACAGAAGCAAATAAAATAATTTGTGGTAAATTTGTAAGTTAATGATAAAAACAGCTATAATCAACAATTGTAAAAGTTCGATCATCCACAGGAACCAAGCTCTATGTCTCCACAGGCGTGTATAAAGTAAAGCAGCAAGTCCAAATTACGATTCCAGATAACAAGAACACTACAGAACATCAGTTTACCACTACAGATCATAGAACTGTTTAAAAAAGCCCCATAATTGATTAAACCAGTATTAAGCAAGTAAACACAGTAGTAAGTTAAAATTTCCAAAGGCTTCATCAGACAGTAATAACAGAAGAAATCTAGCCATTTAATAATACTGAAAAGATTCAATTGTGTGTGTTCTTCAGCTGGCACTACAAGACTGGGAAACTAACCTGCAATGGCACGCTTTAGCCCCCCATGGTAGCCATAGCCAATCCCGTCGTAAGGAGAGTCAGAAGAGGAATTTGAGTGGAAAGCTACCAGTGTGAGCTTGTGCAGTCACAGAAGTATAAGACCAGTTGCAATTCAAACACTTGTCTGATTAAAGAGTGCTACAGGGCTCTTATAATTAAAATTAATTAAAAAACTTGTTTAAAAACTTCCTATAACATTATCCTAATGAATATATGTGAATTCATTGATATATATATATTATATATATATATATATATATATATATATATAAATACAAATACATATAACTCATACCATAAATATATCCACAGAATGCGGACAAATACAAAAGGTATGCATATACATCAAGGATACAAACAACCATGCAGAGATCATCCACATATAACTAAGAATGGGTGTAACTACATCAGGGGTGGATATTCAGTTAATTCAACCTAACCAAGAACTACTGGCCTTCTCTTTTTCAAAATGGGTTTAAGTGAAGCTTTATCATTAAGGCCAGGCTCTCCAGAGGTGTCAACATGACCTTGACATCTAATGATCCACCTAGAGCTCATTCTCTAGATCTGACCATAAATGATATGAATATCACCCCCACGTAAACTCGGTTTTAAGACTTGAATCACTGAAAAGGTGAATATATGACTCGGTCCTCTGTCCATGACATGTTTGGCTAAGGCATTGGTATTGGTCCCTATACGAACATGATAGACATGTTCCCTTATGCATTCCCTAAGTTTTCTATTCATTTACACATCCTGTCACAGGGATTGAATTCAAGTTTTATACTAACACCAACTGTCAGAGTGAGCATGTGGTTTATTTAGCTAGATGTGTCTCCTGTGAATCGTTCTATATAGGTAAAACCAATATCCTGGCAGACAGGTTCAGTGCAAACTTCACCCCCCGCTCACCCCCAAAAGGGCCCATAACCATACCAGAAGAATGTACTGCCCCTGAAATCACAGACACTCAGGTTTAAACAGCCCTCACTAAAGCCAAAAACATGGCATCAATGGGACCGGACAGTGTCCCAGGCTGTGTCCTACATGAGCTCAAAGATGAACTAACCCCTCACCTAAACATACTGTTCAAACACAGCCTCTCCACAGGCTACATACCCATAGAATGGCCCACAGCAACGGTTATTCCACTCCACAAAGGTGGAGCCACAACAGTCCCCGGGAACTATCGCCCTATAAGCCTGACTAGCTTGGTCTACAAAGCTATGGAGTGCATCATCATGGAACTCATTAACAGAGACATTGGGAACCTCTGAACACTGGACCCTACCCAGTTCTGCTTTGTTAAGGGCAGATCATGCCTCTTAAACCTGGTGGACTTCTTTGAGACAGTTACCAAGGCTATAGACGAGGGAAAGGTGGTACACATAGCCTACCTAGACCTCGCAAAGATCTTTGGCACCATTCCCCATTTTGGTATTATAGACAAGCTCACCAGCCTGAAGATAAACCCCTACATCACAAGATGGGTTGCCAACTGGCTCACAGACAGAACCCACATGGTGAGAGTTGCAGGAGCTAGGTCTGACTCTAAACTGGTTACAAGTGGCGTTCCCCAGGGCTCAGTCATAGGATGCCTCCTGTTCAGCATATACTTCTCAGAGGTACAGGCAAGCACATGAGGACTATGGCTGACAAAGTTCGCAGACGACTGCAAACTAGGGGCTATAATTGACTCTCCAGCTGACACAGACATCCTCCAAAATGGTCTCACTGAGACAGATACCTGGTATCAAAATCATGGCCTGAAGCTAAATGCCAAAAAGTGCATAGTCATCCCCTTTGGAAAAAACAAAGTACCCACAAACTACCACATAGGTGGTAGTCCCCTAAATACGGAGGACGTAATAAGGGATCTCGGGGCCCAAGTAGATAGTAATCTCTCCTTTGATAATCACATTGCCAAAGTGGTTAGAAAATCCTTCTATGTGGCCCACCTAATCACAAAAGGGTTCGCATCCAGATCAAAAGAGGTCATTGTGCCCCTCCACTCATCACTCATCAGACCCATCATAGAGTACAAAGCCCCATTTGGGATGTACCTTACAAGACACCTGCAACAGCTGGAAAGACCACAGAAGTACCTCACCAAGAGGATCACTGGCCTCAAACAGATGTCCTATGCAGCTCGAATGAAGAAATTCCAGCTGTATTCGGTTGCATACCGACTACTCAGAGGTGATCTCTGCCTTACATACAAGGCCATGTCCAACACAGAATTGATGGACATGCTCCACCTAAAGAAAACCATATCCCCTCGAGCCACATGCTCTAGGAATCTAAACCTTACCACAACAATAAATAGGACATGCTGGAGGGATAGATTCTTGTCCCAGGGACTTCCCATGCTTTGGAACAAGATTCCAATCTACATTAGGCAGAGCTCCTCGCAAACACTCTTCAAGAGAATCCTTGACGAGTTGATGGGAAGCAGAAAGTTTACTCCGGGGATCACTTCAGTGGCTCTACTGGACAGAAGTACAGGGAACTAATCTAAGGGGGTGGCTGGGCTTATAAATGCCTTTGGGCAGATATCCTAGTACCTACCTATGAACCTATCAAGGTTAATTAAACGTACTCACAGTTAAAATATTAACATTAAACTCACAGACATCATGCTGTTCACTTTATTCACAAATAATAAACATAACTTGTCAACAGTCAATAAAACAAGGAAATCAAGGACTGTACACCAAAAACATGGCTCATATGGTGATGTTCTTGTTTACTATAATCAATACCTTCCTTTACAACATAACTATTGTGAGTTGCAGAAACCCAAGTATTTATACAGACAAAAACATCAATAACAGCCAGATGCATGACTGTACACCTCACACATCTGCTTAAAAACAAGTGAGTGAATACATTCATAAATAATGGCCAGAAGCCCATTGCAATCCCCATTTCTGCCCTCTCAACATCTTAGCTATAATCAGAGGTAAAGACTCAAAAATCAGGAACAGATTTTAAATGTTTCTCTTATGTAATTAGAAAACTGCTAGAATATAAAGCTTTGCATTACCAAATATTTTCTGAAAGACACAGAGTCAGAAAGTTATGCCTGCCATCATTTAATGACTGCAATCCACAACAATTTGCCAGAAAGACACACATTTTTACAAGGAATGAGCAAAAGTGCCTCTCACCTTTTTTACATAATTCTGGACAAAGACAAATGTTAAATACCATTTTATTTTATCTGTTTGGTAACAAGGCAGAGTCACTGTACAAAGTGTTCCTTTTCAAGGATTTTTATTATTTACTTATCCTTTGTTGATCAGGTTTGTCGCACTATTCCAGTAGCCTTTTTCAGGGGAGACCCAAGGTGGTACTTATACTACTAGGGGAAATTTGGACAGGGCATTGGGAAATGTCTCCTACTCTTTTTGATAGCTGGCGTGTGATCTTTTACATCCAACTGAGCTATCACCAACTCAGACAGAAGGGGCCTCAGTTTAATGTCTCATCTGAAGGATGAATGATCCAGGAGCACTGTATGAGTGACTTGCTAAAAGGCACACAGTAGGTAAATGGAGGTAAAAAGATTCAAATTCTGTACTTTTTGACTTCAGGAAACAGTCTGTTAGTAGTTCAGAGCCTGATGTGCCAGACAACTCTAATCAACTTGAAATATATTTTCTGGACAACAGGTATTAAACTCTAATGACTAGCATTATTGACTAACTGTCCACCCAAGTGATTTACCAGAACATAATGATGGTTAAGAAAGGTCTGGCAGTTGGTCCAATGGATTAAGGCTCTGAGCTCTTAATGATCTGCTTCCTGTAGTCAAGGGTACAAGGGTTGACTCCTTGTAGTCCCATTTGATTACTATGGGACTTTGAGCAAGTCACCTAACACGATGTTGAATATATAATGACTACTATTACTAACTACTACTAATCCCCAGTGATTTATTTACCTTACCTGAATTTTCTGTGTGCCTGTAACTCCATCCAGTTAGTGGATCTGTATAGATATCTGAGTTTTCTGTAATGCACATTGTCTTCTCCTGGCCCCCAAAACACATGGGGATCATAATGACAAGGTTCCATAACTCCTGCAGTACCTGTAATTCCATGCAGTTAATGCAGAACATCCCCTCGCACAGCACACATGCAGAGGTGCGAGCGTGTGCACACACAGACACACACACACACACACACACACACACACACACACACACACACACACACACACACACACACACACACACACACACACATACATACTCTGTTTTGGAAAACATTCTTCTCTCTATGAAAAAATAATGATCTCCAGCAACTCTGTATGACATATCTCATCTCCCATGCATTCATTCTCACCTGTGGTTGAGCTAAATCTGCTGCAAAACAACAAAGTTCTGCACTCTCTCTGCGCTTTTCCACCTGATGGATCATCTCAAAATCAAATCTCCCACAATGGAGGAAATCTCTCCCAAGACATACTGATGTTGATGTGCTATTCCTACAGCTCAAATCTCCTGTGCCAATGTCTTCCTCCTCTGAAATCTCTCTTAAGATGTACATGCTGTCGCTGAGGTGCTGCTAAATGCTTTTGGTCTGAAATGGAACACCTCTGTGCTGAGACAATGCTTTTTTAAAGCCAAGGTGGAGCATTTTTTTAAAAGCCAATCCAGCGCCCCTAGCCAGCACCAAGCCCTAAGCAGGTACCTAGGTTGTGTTGTGCTGGATCCAGCTCTGATTTCCATATATGCTGTGAATACTACTTACCCATAATCTACTACACCAGCTACTTCTTCAGTGAATAATATAAACCTTAAAAAGCAGGACCATCCCTCAGTGAAGTCATACTAATCTTGTTCTAGGGACAAAAACTCTTCTGTTTCTTTCTGTAACAAATATTATCCAAGATTACACATTCCATTAATTTGCAAATATGTCCATCTCAACTGCCCTGATTTACAGGGATGTCTGTGACTTCTGCTGAAAGTCTTCCCTTGCTCTTCCTAAAATCTGTATTTTCTTAATTATAAAAAAACAGAGAAACTAGTAGTATTAAAATTTCATTGATGAGCTCAGTCACAGTTTCCAAAAATCATGAAATCCAGGTGGTGTTCCGAAGCAACACGCCTTTATTTATCAAAAACAACCGATCCTCAGTTAAAAAAAAAATCTGAAATATTTTAACAATCATAAGAATATCATAAGAATATCAGCTTTTATATACTTAGAAGTAGGTGTGGAAAATATACATACTGTTTAATTTTAAACCAGCCTATTCATTGCAAACAATATAAACAGGACTGTAAAAGTACATTTTAGAACAGCAAGTACCCACTTCCACATACTACTACTAATTAGATCAAACTAAATCCTACAGAAGGAAAACATTACCTATTTGCACCCCACATTCCCAGATCAGGAAAACCCTACCTATCTACTTGCAACCTACATTCCAAAATCAGGTATAAATACCTGATTTTGGAATGTGGGTTGCAAATAGATAGTGTTTTCCTTATCTAGGATTTAGTTTGATCTAATCAGTAGAAGTGTGCATACCGCTCAACAATACAGAATTCCTCGGTATTTACCAGTTTTGAGGGAAAAATAATGTGGTGCCACAAATTCCTGATTGGCCCCTTTAATTCCCGATTTTTTTTTTCAAGCGGACATCATCACACTGCATGCATTAGCTTTGATAGGTACTCAGGCAGACTGCCAGCCTTTTGGAGACACTGTCTGAGTCCTGGGACTGTGGGTGTGTTTACATACATTTAGCAGGCATCTGTTTGGATCTGGAAATTTGGAGGGAGCGAGCAGAGCTGTATTTACACTTTACATTTTAAGTTTAACTTAAGAGTTCTGCTTCAGCCAAGTGCCAATCCAAGCCCAAGTACTTCTGCAGACTTTCTCTGGCTGCTTGAGTTCGACCTGTGGCTCCAGGTAAGTAAAGAAAGATTAAAAAAAAGAATGTTATGTATTGCGATTCTGTAACCATGAATATTTAGTTGGACTTGGTATTAAAATAAAAACAACTACTTTGTTTATTGAGGATGTGGTGTGTCCTGCCAAGTTCCGATATTAACAGTGTATGTGAGTGTGTTTGTCAGACTGTATACTGAGCATCGGTATTTTTGTCTTGAACATGAGTAAGACTATTGTTCCTACTAGGTTTGTTTATTCATTTTGTTCTGTCTTCAAATTTGATTCAACTATGAATCCTACTGATGTGAGATTAGTGGAGGATTGTGATCTTAGGCTGTAGACATCTTATTGAAAGTATGACTCTTGTCAGTGTATTGTGTTAACTGGAATGCTTTTCTTTGCCAGTACAAACTTGAACAGAGTTGTTTCTTAAAATACTTTTAACACACACTCCTATTTGTTTGTAGCCATATTATCACAAAATGCTATAGGTTTTTAGTGATCCAGACAAGATGAAGCATTGATTGCACTCACTGGGTAGTTGTTGTTGTTGTTCTTTCGGCTTTTCCCGGTTAGGGGTTGCCACAGCGGAACTCCGGTCCACTAATGATTGGCAGTTGGTTTTTATGGTGCCGAGGTGCCAGCCCAATGCCCAACCTTCAACGAAGGCACGCCCATTTACACATGTCTTTCGAATGCCACTTGACCGCGGGAAGGACATGCAGACTCCACACAGAAGGCACTCCAGCCGAGAATCGAACAGGAGAACCTCTTGCTGTGACGCGACAACGCTACCGCTGCACCACTGCGGCTACATTGTCTTTTATTATAAATAACAGTTTTGATACTCTATGGTGGGATTGCTGTTGTATAAGATCGCATTTTCAAACACCCACAGCATACTCTAGACAAAGCCAAAAATAATGTGATTTGGGGTAGGCGAAGGCACTACATCGGGGACATATTTTGATTATTGCTATTTGCAGACTTCCGTTACTGGAGTGGCGGGTTTTGCATTAGCATGCATTTTCTGAAGCGTATAGTGTAAATGTCGGATTGTTGTTGTCATTTAGTTACTTCAGTCCTGGGTGGTTTTTTAGAATACTGCAAGCTTTATGAGGCGCAGACCAAAAATACATGGTAGAAATCTTGACAGTCGAGAAGTGTGACTTAAAGTGGGATGTTTTGTAAGGGAAACTTGAGACCCCGTACCTCTCAACTTTTACAGCCCTGTTTATATTGTTTGCCATGAATAGGCTGGTTTAAAATTAAACAATACATATATTTTCCACACTTACTTCTACATATATGAAAGTTGATATGCTTAACATTGTTAAAATATTCTTGATTTTTTGTTACTGAGGATTGCTTGTCGGTGACGAATAAAAGCTTGTTGCTTTGGAACACCACCTGGGTTTCATGATTTTTGGAAATTATTGTGGCTGAGTTCATCAATAAAATTTATAACTACTAGATTCTCTGTTTTTTATTTTTTCCTCAGCCTTTGTGGTGGTGAGGTAGGAAGTAGACAGATTCCTGTGCTTGTTCATTTTTTATGTTTTTTTAATTGTAAAACATGGTAGATTATATTCAAATAATGGCAGCCATTAGAGTTGCAGACTTCTTTTGTTTCAGAAAATGTATGTTAATTCTTACTATCTTACTCTATTACCTGTATATGTTAATAGTATTTATATTTAATAAGTGTCTAATCTAGGACCTTTGTTCCTAATTATTTCAGCTTTGTTTCTGATCCTGAAAGTAACAGTTTGCAGGTTGCTTAGTTTCTTTTAGAAAAATCCATTCACTCCCAACCTCTTGCCCACCTCCTTAATCACAACAACACAACTTTAGGCCAAAACATAGCACCAACACTGTCCTGCTATCATTCACAAACACCATTCAAGATCTTATAAATAGAGGCCTAATGGTCTCCTCCATATTTCTTGACATGTCAAAAGCCTTTGACATTGTCTCACACCAAATCCTACTAAATAAACTATCATCCCATGGCCTCAACACATCAGCCCTGTCCTGGTTCCATAGTTATCTCTCTAACCGCCAGCAAGTCACCAAATGGGAAAACACCCTGTCCCCCCTTCTACCCATCACTGTTGGTGTACCCAAGGATCCATACTTCCCTTCTCTTCACAATTTTTACCAACAACCTCAGCTCCTCAACCCAACTAACCTCCATAGTCCAGTATGCTGATGACTCTACACTAATCTGCACAACCCCCACCCCCCTAGGACCTACAAACAAAAATGCAAAAATCTTTCCAGGACATAGAAAACTACCTCACTAGCCATCAACTCATACTTAACCTCGACAAAACCAAATTAATTGTCTTTAATTACAATAAACTCAAAACATGTCTGACTCCACTTTCCATCTTTTCCACAAACGGAACCAAAATAGATCCCACCAGCCAAGCCAAACTTCTAGGTGTCACAATCTATGATAACCTAAGGTTTGACACCCACATCTCCCTCACCATCAAAAAAGTCCACTCCAAACTAGGTACCTTTTATAGAATTAAACCTTAACTTACAGCAGACTAGCCACTGCCCACACACATCTATTCTCCACCCTCCTCTACGGCTCCCTAGTATTTACAAACATTCGTAAATCTGACCTAAATAATCTAGAGTCATTCTACAACAAAATCGTCAATTTTGCTATAGGCCACCCTTACAGAACCCACCACTGTTATGTACTCTCCCATTTTAAAATGGTTAGAACTACCAAACCTTCCAACACTTACCCAACTGTCCATAGCCCACAATATTATTCACAAACCTAATGACTGCCTGGCACTCACCAACCTAGTACAACCCAACAGCAATCCTAGAGCACTAAGATCCTCAAATAAACTATTGTTAAAGATTACCCAAGCCCACAACACACAGGGCTCCACCCTCTTCTCCTATAAAATTGCCAAACTGTGAAACACTCTTCCTCAACCTATTGCTAAGAACCTGAACATTCATGAGTTTAAACAGCTCCTTAAGGATCATCTAGCAAAACACTGGCTCTGCTCCTGCCATAACCCTGGCTAAGCCAACTACTACCCCCTTACATCACCCTAAACTAAACCAGCTCATTCTCACAGCTACAGTTATTAACTGCTGAAGGCTATCTTGTTTCAACACTCAGTTTCAGTTAGCAACGTAAAAACATATACTGCTTGTCGTACAACTGTTATGTAGCCTGCATTTCTCTATCTTGCAATTAATGTATCACACTGTTATCACTATTAACTTGTGCTGCCAATCTTTATCACTAACTGTACCAATTTTGTTAAATTTGTTAATTATTGTTATATAACTAATTTATTTACTGATTTTGCTTTGTACATTGTTAATTAATTAATATGTTTTCAGTTTAATTGTTTAATACTATTTGTATCTATGGAGCTTTTCTCCCCCAGCCTCCACTGAAAAAGGGCCTCATGCCCAGTCGGACATTACCTGGTAAACAAATAAAATAAATTTTTAAGGCTAGAAGTGAGAATTGATTTTAGATTCCTTGTATATCAACTGCACTTTATACCTGCTACACTGGTAGTATGCAGGCGGCAAAATCTGGTGTGTGTGTGTGTGTGTGCGTGTGGGTCAAGTGGTGTGAACCTTGGCTCATGATGATGTAGTGACACCCTGACCCCATGGGTAAAAATGGGGAAAAGGGGTTATGGATGGATGAATGGATATGCAGATGCGCACACACACACACACACACACACACACACACACACACACACACACACACACACACACACACACACACAATGCATAAAAATCTGTGTTACAAAGTCAACTTACCAAAACACTGGCATTCACATAATCAGAACCGTAACATCAAAGCCCCACTATCTGGAACATCCAAAATATCAACTACTCACAACATCAACAGTATATTTTTTTGCAGGGGCAAGTCCCCCTTACCCCCCTCACACCCCTGCACATTATACATACTAACTCTGAAATTGCACTACAAGTGAGAAAGGGGCAAACCCCCAATTGCTGCTGTACCTCAAACACCTAATGCTACTGCTTGATGCTGTGACTAGTCAATGTTTTGGCCATTCAAGATAATGCAGCTTCAATGTTCTCATCTTAGTGATATGAACATCAACTTTACGGTCATTTGTATATGCAAATGTACACACACACACACACACACACACACACACACACACACACACTCACCAAAATTCACTGTTTTCCCATTATTGCATCACAACCCGTAATCACAAGAATATTTCAACAAGCTGCCTCTCCTGAAAGAGAAAACAACTGTATATCTTGCTCAAAAGACCGAACAAATTTTTGTGTGACTGAACTGCTACATTTTGCCACAATTGGAGAAATTCACAGAGGCTGTAGAGCAGACCAACAAAAATTTGGGTCACCATACATTACATCTTTAGAATAATGATGACTATGATAGCCACATCATTGATGTTTCCAAACACCACCTCAGCACTACGGAATCTAAATATGAATGAAGACATCAAAGCCTACCTTGTTGTCTTTTAAAGATATGCCACTGAAGATAAGTGGGCTAAGGCTGACTCTGGGCTAAAATTGTATCAGTTGAGAAAGACTACTTGTGTGAAGGGATTTGGGCACCCAGGTTGATAGAAACCTGATTTTTGACAACCATGTTGCTTCTGTTGTACAGAAAGGTTTCAACATGGCCCACCTCATAAGTAAGGGTATCTTATCCAGGGACAAAGAGGTCATAAAATCCCTGTATTCTTCCTTTATATGGCCAATTATTGAGTACAACGCCACCTTTGGCATGTACCTCGCAAGACACATGCAGCAGTTGGAGAGACCACAGAGGTTCCTCACCAGGAGAATCCAGGGCCTCAAACACCTACCCTCCACAGATAGGCTAAAAGTCCTGTCCCTCTACTCATTTTCATATAGACTCCTCAAAGGTGACCTCTGTCTAGCATACAAAGCAATCTCAGACTCCGCCTTGATGGGACTGCTGCATATCTGCAAGTCAAGCTCCACTCGAGTAACCCATACGTGTGACCTCATCTTGGTCTGTGATATCAACACGACTTGTTGGCGGGACAGATTTGTGTACCAGAGACTCCCCCATCTTTGGAATAGACTCCCTCCCCACGTCAAGCAGAGTACCTCATTATCCCTTTTTAAGCGCAACCTGTATAACTGGATGGGAAACAGAAAATACACTCCTTGGATTCCACCTATGTCCCTGTTGGACAGGGGCTCTGGATGCTGACTTGTCTAAACATGGGCTAAACTCTTGGCTAGGCTTATAAGGGCCTCAAGGCCAATAGCCTAGTAACCTCCTATGAAAGTTTGTGTTTTTATCCTTCATTTAAATATGTGGATTCTACAGAGCAAGTGTCACTTAGGATCATAGGAAAATACTAGGCTATGACTCTAAAGGGCCATTATAAGCCTAGTCATGATTCCAATATGTGCTGGATATGTTTTATTCCCTTAGGTTTGCATTAAGCTATATATATAATGGGCAGGATTTTCAAACTTCCTCTCACTAATAGAAACATACGTACTAGGTCAGGGTCAAATCTACAATTCTCCATTCACTGATCCAACTTTCACTTGAATAAGTGGACGGAAGAACTATGTTTTACATGGAAGGGAAGCAGGTTCCCTCCAGCAAATCTATTTATGTTGCTAGTGAGATAAATCCTATCTTCACAACTTATGGTGGAAACATTCAAGGTATATATGACTAAGAAGGGCATTGCCTATATGGACATCAGCTAAAAGAAAAATAAAAATAAAAGAACTGCTAGCAAGAACTGATAAGCCTTCTGAATAACAAACAATGGCATTTCATTTATGAATATTTATTCAAGTAATAATATGATTACCCATGTATGATTTTAAGATTATTTTGAAATTATGGTTAGAACCAGAAATAAACAGTAAAAGTAAAGAGAATAATTTGGTGCTGTTTCTGAAGGGTGGACATATTGGCTGGAGTTGTAGATGCTTTTATTGGTTCTTTCATTTTATTATCTCCTCAATTTAACTGTTTCCAGTTGTTTCCCTGGCGTCTTTGCTAAAGGCTTTAGGAAAGCTATGCTGGGAGCAGATGTGCCAACATGAGTTTTTCTGGTATTGTTAACCTCTGACTTTATAAGAAAACATAAAAGTGCTTGCATTATATTGCACTTGAAGTTGTTTAGTGGTTTCTGTATTTTATCGAATTTTACAACTTTTATAGTTTGTTTGACTAAAGTTGCCGATTTTGCGTTAGAGACAGCTTCCTGGTTGTTATTGTGTTAGATTGCACCTTCTTCTAGTTAAAACGCTTTTATACAATGTGCTTTTCTACTTTTTTCCCCACATTTTACATTGAATTGCATTTTTAATCTGTCTCATTGTAGTTACTTATTTTCTGCTTTTACAGTCATCTGTCTGTTATTGTGAGAGATAGCATCTCCATTTTATTACACAAAGTGTTCCCCCCATGTTACTGTGTTGGATAGCGTCTCCATTTTATTACACAGTGTCCCCCCATGTTACTGTGTTAGGTAGCATCTCCATTTTATAACACAAAGTGTCCCCCCATGTTACTCTGTTGGATAGCATCTCCATTATATTACACAAAGTGCCCCCCCATGTTACTGTGTTGGACAGCATCTCCATTTTATTACACAAAGTGTCCCCCCATGTTACTGTGTTAGATAGCATCTCCATCTTATTACACAAAGTGTTCCCCCCATGTTACTGTGTTGGATAGCATCTCCATTTTATTACACAGTGCCCCCCATGTTACTGTGTTAGATAGCATCCCCAGTCTATTAAACAAAATGTTCTATCTGTGCTTTTCCACTTTTTTTTCCACACTTCTACATTTAACTACAGTATTTCTGGTCAGTATTTTATTTTCTGTGCAGAATCATTTACTGCTGTTTCTGATGGATGGACATCATTGACCGTAACTGCTTGTTATTGGTTCTTTGACCTTATCACCTCGGTTTAAATGTACCAGGCAGCACTTTGCACAGTACTGCACAATGCTGTATTTGATAGATACAAGTGTTTTCAGTTGAAATTCTCCCCTTGGAAGCATATTCAGTCTCACTACAAAAATGGACTGCACAAAACTCAGAGTTAACCATTGAATGACCTTACAGTAAATTCCTACTAGACTTCTAAGTGCGAACTACACTTCTAAAAAGCATAGTGTTTTTAGTATTAGAACCTAGCTTACTCAAATTACATTATTTTTTTAGTTGATTGCTACTTAAACTGTGAGCTGAAACATTTTTATTTTCTCTTCTTCTGCTTTCATAGGTCTAAGTACTGCCTGTGCTAGTTCTGAAGTCATCCCTCAAAACCAGAATTTGCCCAATTCTGCTATTATAGCAGAGGTCTTAGCAGTCTAATCCATTACCCTAACACCTCTTCACACTTTGTCCACAATGGAAAGTCATACAGCTAGTTTTCTGTCTGTCAGTATCATAGCAGTTGGAATACTCACACAATGTAGCAATTGCCTGATGTTCACACAATGATCTATTACTTAGATCAACATTATCTATTTCTGAGAGATGTAAGTACCTGACCAAACTGCAGACCTCAGTCTCACAAGTAAACAAAACCTGTGTCACGTCAACCAAACCCAACACATACCCATATTAAAGTATCCTACAAAGAGGCAGTTAAAAACACTTACTAAATGCTCAAAAGCCCCACAAAGAGCAGGACTATGTGTACCAAGAACAGCTATACTGTTTGGTGTCTATATTTTTTGTCTGTGAGTTGTTTAAACTGATAGAGCTGCTTTCTGTTTTACCTGCTCCATTTTGTTTCTATTTTAAGGAATCTGCTTGGGCTGGTGTTTCTGTTCTATGTGGCAGACAGACATTGAAGTTACCTAGGGTGCCACTTTAACAGCTTAAATCAAGACCTATCAGGTCCATTAGAATCTCTATTTAACCACAGCTTCCAGAAGGACTTTGTCCTGATAGAGTGGAGGACACCAACACACATCCCTCTGCATAAAGGGGGGGCCATCTACTGACCTGGGAAATTACAGACCCATAAGTTTGACTAGTCTTCTATGTAAGGCCATGGAAGGAATAATCATGGACCTGATAAATAATGACATAGGAAACTTCCAACCACTGGACCTGGCCCAATTTAGTTTTGTCAAGGGCAGGTCATGCCTACTAAATCTGGTGGAGTTCTTTGAGAAAGTCACTAAGGCCATGGATGAGGGTAAAATAGACCATACCGCCTTCCTTGACCTGGCCAATGCATTTGACACAATTCCCCACTGCAGTATTATAAATAAACTCACAAAACTGGGCATAAATCACTACACCACCAAATGGAAGCCACTTGGCTTATGGACAGGGCACGTGGTTAAAGTGGGTGAAACCAGATCCAGCAAGAGGCCAGTTATTAATGGTTTGACACAGGTCTCAGTGTTGTGATCCCTCCTGTTCAGAATATTCTTCTCTGAAATCAAAGTTAATATTGAAGGCCTCTGGATGACAAAGTTGCAAATGACTGTAAGCCGGGGGTAATCACTGAATCACCCATCAATGTACATATCCTTCAGGAGGGTCTAGATCAGACAAATAATTGCTGCCAGAACTGTGGCCTAAAACTAAATGCAAAAAAATGTATTATCATACCCTTTGGGAATTCAAACACCCCTTCAAATTACAGCATTAATGGCACATCCCTAACTGCAGTCTCAGAGGTGAGAGATCTAGGTAAACAGATAAATAGTAGTCTGAACTTTGACTGCCATGTGTCCACAGTGCCAAGGAAGTCCTATGTGGCACAACTTATAAGTATGACATCCAGATACAAGGAAATAATAGTCCCGCTGTACTCAGCCCTCATTAAACTAATAATTGAGTACAATGTGCCATTTGGCATATACTTGACTAGACACTTAAGCAGATAGAGTGACCTCAGAGATTCCTCACAAAGAAAATACAGGGTGTAAACAACATGTCCTATACAGCTAGATAAAAAGCTCTATTCCTTTACTCTGTCTCCTACTGACTATTAAGGGATGACCTGTGCCTGCCCTACAAGGCACTCACAGATCCAGGCCTGATGGAGCTGCTACATATCTGCAAATCAAACAGCATGAGTGCCACCTGATCTAGGGATCTAAACCTACTCAGCGACTCAAACAAAACATGATGGAGAGACAGATATGTGTCTGAGATTGCCCCTTCTTTGGCCTCCTATTCACATTAAACAGAGCACTTCCCTAGCCCTCTTCAAATGCAGTTTGGATCAATGGATGGGGAATCACAAATTCAGAGCTGGAGTAGTGCCTATGTTCCTTATAGATAGAGCAATCTGTAAGATACTCAGTGCATAGGCACCAATCCATGCCATCCTCTTGTCCCTAGGGGCCATATCAGTGCATAGGCACCACTCCATGCCATCCTCTTGCCCCTAGGGGCAATGTATTGGGTAAAATTGGGTTATATGGGCTAGGCTTGTAAGGGGTCTTAAGCCATCAGTCTAGTAATCTCCTATGGACCTCTGAACCTATGTAAACACTGCAGGAAATCACCAGGGAAGAGGATGCAACAATGTAACCTAAAATCACAAATAAGAACTCACAAGTGATTATTGACTCCATAGTTAGACCCACTGATATTGCACTCCTGTGACTGGACTGGATAAGAGCAAGCTACCAGTGACTTGTTTTTCATGAACCAAGATTTCTGATGTTTTGAGGGCCCTGAAGACACCTAAACCTGACAAATATGATTACTACATGGTGGTGGTCTATGTTGGAGTAAATGACCTGGTGCATAGAACCCTGAGGGATATGCAAAGGCACTTTACAAAGTTTTCCATGCATGCCACAGAAGCAAGAAAAAAAAAAGTTATGTTCTTATGATAGCATTCCGTCTGTGTTGTAGATCTTCATTTATTCCTTACTGACGGGTTTCGGTTCTGTCCTCAGAACCAATTTGGCCAATACACAAGCTTGTGCCAGCCAAAAAACTCTCAAGCTAAGTCATACCCATAATGCCCCTCTCCTTCTTTCTTCAGATCGAGTTTACCTGTAAGGAATAGAGACAATGGAGGCACTATCTGAGCAAATGCCCTATCAGGTAGACATAACCGAAAGGGTAGGAGGGTGGGATGCAAGGAATGAATAAAGATCAACAACACAGATGGAACGTTATGGCAAGAACATAACTTCTTTATTTGATGTTGTAAATCTTCATTCATTCCGTACTGATGGGACAGAGTCCCCAGTTACTTTATGTCCTAGGAGGCCCTAAGGAAGGATATTTCTGAGCACCATTGAGCCAAAGGATGCTCTTCCCCTGGAGGCCATATCCAATTTGTAATGTGTGATAAAGGTATGGAGGGTTGCCCAAGTGGCTGCTGTGCAGATGTCATCCATAGAGGCTCTGGAATGAAATGCCACTGAAGTGGACACTGACCTGGTGGAGTGAGCCTTGACTCTAGTAGGTAAAGTTAATTTGTTCTGTTGATAGACAAAGGTAATGTAATCTCTTAGCCATTTTGACGAGGTGACTTTGGAAACAGAATTACCCAATTTGGGGCCTGAAAAGGAAATGAACAGTTGGTCCAACTTTCTGGAAGATATAGTTCTGTCTAAGTAAAAACGTAGTTGTCTATGTACATCCAACAGGTGTAAACGGTATCCACCTTTGTTAGAAAATTTTGGGAAAAAGACTGGTAAATCAATGGACTGACTGAGATTTGAATATGAGATAACTTTGGGCAAGAAGGAAGGGTTAGTTTGAAGTGATACTCTCTCATGGAAAATTAAGTAAGGGCGATTAACACACAAAGCTTGTAACTCTGATATTCCCCTGGCTGAGGTGACGGCTACCGGGAATAAGGTTTTTCAAGATAAAAACTTTATGTCATATGTGGCAGAAGATTCAAAGGGTGAAAAAGTCAGAGTTTATAAGACCAGAGTCAAATTCCAAGGTTCAGTAGGATTTTTAATAGGTGGCCTCAGGTGCAGAACTCCCTTCATGAAGGTTTTGCAAAGATGATGGGACATTAATGATGAATCATTAAAGCCATCATGAAAATTGGCGATAGCTGCTAAGTGAACTGTAATAGTAGAGGCTGAGGCTCCTGACTGGAGTAGAGTCGACAAGTATTCTAAGACCTTATGGGCTGGGATTGAGAATGGGTCTTGTTTGTGTTTTTTGGCCCAGATTACAAACCTGGCCAATTTGCTATGATAGAGTTTCCTGGTGGAGGGTTTATGAGGAGCCAGAAGTATGTTTCCCATAGGGGAAGATAGGTTTATCTGCCTGGCAATCAGCGGAAGTGGAGATACCAAGTGGTCAGCTTGAGACTCTGAAGGTTGGGATGGCCCAGCCCATGTGGGTGAGATAGGAGTCCTGGGGTTGGATCCAGGGTCCACGGACAGTGGACCGAGTGAGGCCATAGAAAGGGGAACCATACTAGAGGCTAGTAGGGTGCAATGAGGATTACCTTGCTTTTCAACTGTTGTGCTTTCTTCAAGAACTGTGGAATGAGGAGAATATAGGGAAAAGCATACAGTAGATCTGGGGCCAATCGTGTATCAGAACATCTCTTGGTGATTTCCCCTGGGGGGGATAAGGGCAAAGAAACTGCTGCATTAGTGGTTCAAGGGGGAAGCAAAGAGGTCACAGCAAGGCTGGCCCCAACAACGAAATATTTGTGTTGCTACTATGGGGTTAAGAGACCACTCATGAGGCATGAGTATGTTCCTGTTCAGTCTGTCTGCAATCAGATTGGATTTCCTGTGAATGTGCATTGCTAAGAGAAAGCGGTTGGAAGTTATTACCCATTGCCACACTCTCAGAGCATCCTGGCATAACGGGTAGGATCTGGTTCCTCCTTGCTTGTTGATGTACCAGACTACCGACATATTGTCTGATTGGATAGCAATTGTCCTTGACTGAAGGGTCGTTTGGAATGCTTGTAATGCTAGGAGCACCACCCTCAGTTCTAGGACACTGATATGCAGCCCAGCCTCTAAGGGGGACCAAGTGCCTTGGATGGTCTTTCCCCTGAAAATGCCCCACCCATTAGGGAATCATCTATGGTCACTGTGGCGTTGGGTTGAGGGGAAGAAGGATGACACCATAACTCCTCCTCTGGCTTCATCCACCAATTCAGATCTTGTTTGTATCGGTTTGTTATGCAGATTGGATTCACATCGGGTGTGTCAAAACAGACCACTGAGATGCTAGGAGCCATTGAAGTAGCCTCATATGGAATCTTGCTAGTGGAACCAGTGTGATTGTAGCCACCACCAAGCCCAGGAGTTGTAGGAACAGTTGAGCTGGGACAAGATTTTGAGAGAGTATTATTTGAAGTTGGGATCACAATCTTGGTAGTCTGTGATGAGGAAAGGCGACTTGGCAGGATATTGTGTCAAACCTTGCCTCAATGAACGCTAAGCTTTGAGTTGGTACCAGCGTTGATTTTTCTGTGTTTATTGAGATCCCTAGCTTTCCTGCCATATTTTGAGTGTACCATATGGCTTGAAGCAGTAGACTCCTGGTTGGAGTGGTAAGGAGCCAATTGTCTAAATATGGAAACACACAGAATCCCTGTAGTCTCAGGTGAGCTACTACTACTGCCATGCATTTGGTGAACACCCTGGGGGCTGTGGAGAGACCAAAGGGAAGTATCCAAAATTGGTAATGACTGGCTCCCAGCAGGAAACTGAGGTATCTTCTGGATCGTGTGTCCATTTTTATGTGGTAATATGCATCCTGAAGATCTACAGAGCACATCCAGTCATTCTTTTCCAGGAATGGAAGAATGGATTGAACCATGACCATCTGGAATTTTGCTTGTATGATGAACATGTTCAGTACACTGAGATCCAAAATTGGTTTCCAGTCCCCTGTCTTTTTTGGCACTAAAAAGAACCTTGAGTAAAATTTGGATCCTATTTGGTCTGGTGGGACTGGCTGGATGACTCTTTTTCTTAGCAGTTTTATAACTTCTAGTGCTGCTGCATCCCTCTGACTGGGCGGAACGTCATAGATTCGCCTTACTGGCCTGGGGTAAAGATCAAAGGGGATATGGTAACCTTTGGTCATTATCCTCTGCACCCAGGCGTTTAATGCTATCAATTCGCAGGCTAAGTGGTGCAGAGAAAAATGTCCCCTGACTGCTTCCAGAGGAAAGCAATTGGGCCGCTCTTCAGGAGCACTGATATGGTTGACCAGAAAAGAAATCTCTGGAGCCCTGGGTTCACGGGTCCCCTCTGTCACGGATGGGGTATCTTTGCAATGAGTTCCCCCCTCTGCCCCAGGGAGATTGCTTGCCATGTTTGTCACAGAAAGACCCTTGGAATTTTTTTGAACCACATCTTTCCACCTCTCTGATTGCTGGTGTAGGATTGTTGAAGGGCAGAAAAGCATATGCCCACAGCAGATAGGGACTTTCCATCCTTCTCAAACCTGGCTAACATGTCTTTAACTTTTGGGCCAAACAAGGAAGACTCATCAACAGGAGCATTGATGAAGGAAGACTTGAAAGGGTCCAGCACATCCAGGCATGACATCTCATGACAATGCCTAAACCAGCTGCTCTGACTGCCCCCTTGGTTGTATGGGCGATCAACCACGTGGAGGAGTTAGAAATGGACTCTAGGGTGGCAAGCTGAGAGGCGACTTTATGATGCACCTCTTCAGGCAATATCCTTGCCAAAGTGCCTGAAAGGTCTGTAATCAGGTCCCTTCGGAGACGTGTAAAATGTGCCAGGTAGTTCAGTAACCATAAAGTAAAGGCCACTGAAGAGTAAGTCCACTTCCATAATCTATCATCCAGGACTGCCTGCTCAGAGGATGGACAGTCAAACTTTCTTCCACAAGTTCTTTTATTGTGGCTGCTGCTACAACCATGGAATCTACCGCCAAACCTCTGGACCAGCGGGGGTGGTCTTCTGGTGGAGAGAGGAATTTATCAGGCCTTTGGGGAATCAGCGCAACAGTGTCAGGGGCCTTCCAGGCATACTGCACGATCAGCTCATCTGAGGGTGGGGTCACCTAGGAAGTAGAGGGTCGAGCACGGAAGGCTTGCAAGAATACAGATTCCTCAGTAGAAGAGTTGATGGGCTTCCAGTCTCCCCCTCTGTTTCAGGATCTCTAGTATGTCTCCAAATGAGACATCTTCAGGGGGTGACTGTGGGAAACCTTCTCCATCATCGAAATCTGTATCTTTGAAGGATTCCAGAGGGCAGGCTCCGGAACCATGGAAGGTATAATCATGGGAACTGGAGAACTAGTCATCAGGATAGACATCGGTATCAAGGTCTCCAAAGCCTGAGAAGAAGGTGAAGGAAGAAATCTCGGAGTCTGTGCAGAAAAACCTTCAGCTCAAGGTGGGAGGGAAGTATTGGTAGAGGTTGGAATTCCTCTGGCTGCTAGGAGCTGATCAACAAGCCTCACTACATTGAGTTCGGAATGACTCCTGGTGGAAAGTGTAGATACTCCGGAAGGAGAGTCAGGTCCCTCAAGAAATAGACTATATTGTTGTCCAAAAAAGGGATCAACTGTAGGTGAGTATCTGGTCCTAAGCAAAATTTCAGTTCTCAGCACTGAGGATGAAGGAGCATTGAGAGAAATCACTGTCAGTGCCGAAATTGTGTCTTGTACCGAAGTTACTATCGGCACTTAAGCAGGTATCATTGTTGTCGATATCGTGGAAGGCGTCTTCGGCATCTAGACAGAGCTAAAGGCTCTGGTGCCATAATAGTCTTAGACATTTTCGATAATTTTGGTGTCGGTTCAGGCAATGTCTGAGAAGAAAGGGCCTCCGAAAAGGGAGTTTTTAGTAATCCCTTTAGGATTAATTTATTTTTCCGCTCTGCCAAGGTGCAAGAGCTAAAATTTTTACAAAAGTCACACGGCGATTGCAGGTGAGGAATTCCGAGGCAGTAGACACACGAAAGATGCCCATCAGAATTGGGCATCTTTTGCCCACATTTGTCACTTGTCACACTACTTGAACCTGGTCATTCCTTTTTTGTCAGACAGTGTGTCACAATCCTGAATAAACTAGACAGAAGTACAAAGTCAAAAGCAGTCACCAGTAGACTAAACAGCAAAATACTTTAAGGTAAAGACACACACATAGAAAGAAAGAAATTAAACCCTTTTTTTAAAGCAGAGGTAGGGAAATACCAGCAATGGTAATAGCAATTACCACAAGGGTAAGGGAGGGGCCTGTAACAGCAATGGTACTAAGGATACCAAAAAGGTAAGAAAAGGGGAAAGAAACTCATAGAAGAACTACAAGCGTACAGAGGACTATTAATCACTAAAGGGAAAAGAAATTAAGAAGAATTGAAAGGTACTCAGTGATGATATACTGAAAAAAATGTTACTACTTAGCTGAGAGCTGGGTTAGCATGTCTTGAGAAGTACGCGGCAAACAAAATCTGGGGAAAGAAGGAGAGGGGCACTATGGGTATGCCTTAGCTTGAGAGTTTTTTCATTGGCACAAGCTTGTGTATTGGCCGAATCAGTTCCGAGGACGGAACCGAAACCCATCAGTAAGGAATGAATGAAGATTTCATCAGATGACCATTTTTAGTTTCTTTATTAACACTGCATATGACATAGTGACATGAGTGCACCTTAATTATAAAACAGAAAACAAAACATTACAAATTCATGTATTATACAGATATGATTTCTGTCTTAAAAAAATTCTTTCAGCCTTCCACCAGTCTACTTATGATTGACAGTGAATTTTTACAGTGTCGAGTTGCCAGCCCGGCAACCAACCTTCAGAGAAGGCAAACCAACTCACACACCTAACCACACAACAAATAAAACAAAAAAGAGCAAACATATATAAAATAAATGACCAAAAAGACCAGGATCCACCACTGTAAATTTAATCCAACCTCTAGAGCCTCGGCAGTAGCTTTCTAGCGAGAATGCAGACAGAAAAATTGCAGCACATATTTATACAATAAAATTAATTAATCAAACAATTAAACAATTAAAACACTTATTAAATTTAAATAAAAACTCTCCAATTGCATTCTATATTGATGCCTCCAGGGGCTAAAGTGCCATATTTTAACATAAAAAGAGTTTCTTTATACAAAAGTTTTTTTCTTTATATTAACACTATATTGGCTAGTAGGAATATATTCTAAAACTGTACCTAACAATCCCTGTGGGTTACTACTATGATATTTTTTAACGTGCATTGCAAGTGGACTTTCTAACTTTTCATTTTTAATATCTCTTACATGTTCCTGTATCCTAGTCTTAAAGGCCCTCTTACTTTTACCTATATAAGATATCCTGCATGGACATTTAAGTGCATACACAATACTTTCTGTCTTACATGAGAACATAGCATTTGGTTGAAAATACAATCCATTAATGTACCTAAATATTCTACTCACATACTGACACGTTATACATCTGCCACAGGGATGTGTTCCCACCAGGCTGGGATTACTACTTAAACATGTATTTGGTTTAGAAAATCTGGCATGAACCAACATATCCTTCATGTTTTTACCTCTTCTAAATGAAAATTTCAAATGTTTATCAAAAATATTCACCAAGTCCCTATATTTAAACAGAGAAGTCCAATAAAATTGGATAATTTGTTTAACTTCTTCTGCTAATAAATCATAAGTCATAACTGCATATATCTTTCTTAAACTATTTAATTTCTTTCTATATCTACCCTGGTATTTATAACTATTACTAGACTTACAAGTAATATCCTTATTAACTTTATCTAAAGAAAGTAACACAACATTATAACCCGTCTTAATAAACAGCTGTGACGTCTTTTGTAATTATTTATTTATTTTGTTAGTGTTGTTACATAACCATCTTACTCTAGTAAATTCACCATAGGGTAAAGATTTTAAAAGATGTGGAGAATGACAACTGGTTGCATCTAAAAAATGCAAACCATCTTCAAATTAATAATCTTGCCATTTTTACCTCCTTCAAGACAAATGTCTAGAAAATTGACTTTATTACCCAATTGAAAACCATCAAATTTCAGTAAAAATCTATTCTCTTGAAGACCATTCATAAAGTCTCTGACTTCTTATTGGCCCCCCTTACACACAAAAATTAAATTGTCAATATATCTACAATACTTCATCACATACTTTTTGAAAAATGCCTTCTGATAAAGAAATTATATCTCAAAAAAATCCCATCATGATATTAGCATACATTGGGGCAAAAGCTTCCCCCAAGGCTGCACCTTTCAATTGGTGAAATATTTGACTATCAAACGCAAAATAGTTATTTTTAAACAAAATTCTATTAATTTAATTATATAGAATGCAAGAGGGCTATCCCCCAATGTATTATGTAATGCTTCTAACCCATGCTGGTGATTAATGCTTGTATATAAACTTTTCACATCAGCTGTCAACCAATACACATCTTCGGTCCATTTTAGGGATAATACCTGATCTAAAAAGTCAGCACTATCTTTAATAAAAGAACCTTGTCTAGTAACATATGATAAAAGAAAACTATGTAAAAATATACCCATATTATTAAGAAAATAATTGCACGCAGACACGATAGGGTGACCCGGTGGATGTTGGATGTCCTTATGTATCTTGGACAAACAATAAAATTTAGCTAACTCACAGTTATCAGTTTTAAATATTTTATCTACATGATCTATTGTAAAATATTCTAATCATTGTCCCTTCTGTAATAAGTTTCTGAAATTCTGAATAACTCCTTCATATTCTTTAATAGTACATTTTCTATAATTCTTACCATCATTTAAGTGCTCTTGGCACATCTGAACATATTGTGAAAAATGCATTAACACAACCTTATTCCCTTTATCTTCTGGTTTTATAACCAGTTCTTCATTTTTACTAAGTTGTTGCAATGCCTTCCAGACTAATTTTGTTAAATTATACTGAATATACTGTTTTCTATTGACAAAATCAGAATATAAAGATTCTATTGCAAAATCAACCATAGCTGCAAAATTCTGTATACCTTCATGTGAAAATCATCATCATCTTCTTTCGGCTGTTCCCGTTAGGGGTCGCCACAGCAGATCACCTGGTATAAATTGACTTTTAACTGCAATTCTAGATGTATCCAGCTTGCAATATGCATTGGGAACTTCAGAATTTTCATCATCAGAAACACAAGAATAAAAACTATCTTCTGAGTCAGTAGAAAAAGACACATTGCTATTTAAACTGTTAGTTAAACTGTTAACATTTTGTTTGTCCCTAAAAACTCACGCAGCTACCTGCATGTCTTTTAAAGTTCAGTCAATTGCAGGGAGGACATGCAGATTCCACACAGAAGGCGCTTCAGCTGAGAATCGAACCAGAGAATCTCTTGCTGTGACATGACAATGGTAACCACTGCACCACCGTGGCCGAATTTCTGTCTTAACAACTATTGTTCAATTCAAAATTACATAGGTTTCTCAAGAAATGCCGCCCCTGAAATATCACTCTTTCTCCTGAACAGTATTTGTATGTATTGTTCCCACAGATTCCACTTATTTCTATGTAGTTTGCTCCTTCCCTTTTCTAAAGATCCCACACAAAATTATTTATATCATTCACAACATTGTATGATTACGCTACAGTTGGTTTTGCTTTTGATTTCCATTTTCTAGTAACTGCTTTTTTGGTAGCTAACAACATTTAACTTAGTAAGGCTTTACTATGTCTTGTCAATTTACTTTCTATATCCCTGTTCAAAAGAATCATTTTCTTAGTTAAAATATTTTACTCAGCCAACATTTCGGACAAAATACCCTCTAGAGGAATTTCTAATATCAACTCATTGCATTTCCAAGAAACGGGTTCCTAGGCACCCCCTCTCTTTTCTATCAGACATCAAGAAATTGCTATCTACCTGTGGAAAAATTTTTCTGAAGGCAACCTGGAGTATAAAAATACCTATGCAAAAACTTTCATGCAAAAGCCTAAACTTTCTAGATTTTATTGCATACTTGGAAGCCATGTAAATATTCTTCCATTGTTCTTTGTATACCACCTTTCCATTCTCATTTCCAAGTATTTTCTAACCTTTTCTGATTTTTATAGTTATCATGCATTATTTTTATGTCCTACTAATGATCTCTTTTACTGCAGCTACTGTTCTTGAGTCAACTATAAACTCATCCAGAGCTGGTCTTTCATTTAACACTCCGATGTCCCTTTCTGTATGCCTATACTCTATTATCATGCCAGGGTGGGAAATGCAGTCTCCAACCAACAGTCCAAACATTTCCTTGGCCTCACCTCATTCTATGACTTTTCCCTCCCTATTTATTTGCTCATAATGTATTGGCTCCTTTGCTAATTCTCTCCAAGTAAATTCCATCTTCCTCTTGCCTATTTTCTGTGCGCCTGCTTGCAGTCATCCCAATTGGTAAAATCTCCATTCTCAGTTACTATGTTAGCTTAGTTCTCAAAATACTTTCTGCTACTTTGTAAACATAATATGATGTTTGATTACTATTGTTTTCCCTAAGTGCCACCAACCAAAATCCTATTCTGTCCTTATTTTGGGAACTTTCCCTGTTTCAACATTATTTCTGTCCAATTTGATTTGTATTTTTCTGCATATGGTATGTCCATGATATTTAATGTGTAGCTGTAAAGTATCCTATGAAATCCAAACCACATTGTTCTATGGGAGGAAAACAACTTACCCCATTTATTTGTAAGAGAATAAGGGCAAACAATAAGTTCCCTCAATTCTATATTAGTTGTGGTCCACAGCTTCTCCTCTTGTTGACAGAAATATGCCTGACTATATCCAATATTAAAGGGAATAGAAACATTTAATTGTTTATAGCTTAATATCCAGATCCATAGTCAAGACTTCCCAACTTCTCCATTTTTGAACTATATTTTGTTTAATCTCTTCCCACATATAATTAGCTGCCATTTTATAATCTTTTTTTTATTCAAACACATAAATAATTAATCTTATCATGTCCCTATAAATATCAATATCATTGAAACAATTAATTTTTTGGAACATAGCTTATTTCTATTGCCTTTGTTTTATCTTCATTTATTTTTAAAACAGTTTCAAATTATTTTGGATATAAATATTCCACAATACTTAAATATCATTTTCTTGAATTATTACATAGAAAATATTATCTGCAAATGAGGCCAATTGTTCTCAAGTATTATACTAGTTATAACCTTTAATGTGAGTCTATTATTTTATTTTTCAATGGCTCTAAGTATACAGCAAATAATAAAGGGGAGAAAGGAAACCTCTTATTGGTTCACCTGTTCAAACATAACTTGTCAGAAATGAACTCTCCCATCTTAATTTTTGATCTGACCCTTCATATATCTTCCTAATTAGCCCAATTAGTCTATCAAGAAATGCAAATTCTGCCATTGCCCTACTCATAAAATCACAGCTAATTCTATACAATGCTTTCTCTGCATCAAGACCACCATCAATAACAGGGTCTTATTTCACCCTGTTTCCACTTGAACCATCAACAGCATCATCATTTTGTTAATGTTGTCAAATGTTTGCTTCCCCTCCAGAAAACCACATTGATTAATATCTGTCAGTGTTGGCAATACTTTATCCATTATCTTAGCTAGTATAGACATAAATGCTTTATAATCATGGTTCAAAACCAAAATTTGTCAATAAGAAGTTGGACTTAAAGAGTCTTTGCCCTTGTAAAGTAGTACAGGCCAACACAGCTTTCTTGTAAAATTATGGTACTTTCTTCTCTCATGTTAGCTTAGTTCTTAGAATACTTTTTGCTACTTTGTGAATACAATATTTTGCATAGCTGATGGTATTCTCTTAACCATCTGCATCAAAAAATCCCACTCTCTCCATACTTATTGATCCCCCTGCTTCATCATCATACTTTTCTATTCTGAATTATAGATTTCTTCTTGTGTTATATACAAGAGCCTTAACTGTGTAGCTCTAAATATCCCTTCAAATCAGGTAATCCTAAATCACCTTGTTCTATTGGAAAGATCAAATTATCCCACTTGACCCTTGCACTTTTCCCTTCCCAGATAAAATCCTTCAACTCTTTATTAGTTACTGTCCACAACATATCCTCTAGTTGATAAAAATATACCTGACTTTTATATAAAACTAAAGGGACTAGAAACACTTTCACAACTTGTATCTTGCTATCCACATCCATATACAAGAGCTTCCAATTTCACAGTTTGTGCATTATCTTTTTTATTTAATCTCTTCCCACATATCATTAGCTGTTAAAACAGAATCATTTTTAATCCATACATCTAAGTACTTCATTTTATCATGTCCACATAAATATTGGTGATGCTGAACCAATTCATGAGCAAGTACATAGTTTACAGATATAGCCTTTGTTTTATCTTCATTAATTTTATATCCTGAAAAGTTCTGAAACTGTCTCAAAATGTTCCACAACACTGAGATGTCCTTTTCTGGTTTTATCAGGTACAAAATAATATCATCTGCAAAAATAACATCATCTACAAATAAAGCCTACTTTTCTCGATTACCATAACAGTTAGATCTTTGAATTTCTGAATCCCTTATTTTTTTTTGCCAATTGCTCCAAATATAACACAAATTACAAAGGGGAAAGAGGACACCCCTGTCTCTTTCCTCTGTTTAGACACAATTTATCAGAGAGGAACCCTCCCACTTTAATTTTTGCCTCTGGTCCCTCATATCTCCTCCTAATTAATCTTATTATTGTAACAGGGAATGCAAATGCTTCCATTGTCCTACTCATAAAATCCTAGCTTACTCTGTTGAATGCTTTCTCTGCATTAAGACATACTAACAGCAGTATGTTCTTACATTCTTCTTCCGTCTGGATCATCATTGCTGTGTTAATGTTGTCAAATGCTTTCCTCCACTACCTAAAACCACAATGATCCACATCTTTCAACCTTGGCAACACTCTTGCCAATCTTTTAGCTATTATAAACATAAACACTTTATAGTTATGGTTTAAAATTGAAATGGGCCTATATTTAGATAGATCTGATGGGTCTTTGTCATCTTTAGGTATTACAGCCACCACCTCTTCCTTCCAGGATGCTGGTGCTTCCCTTCTTTTAAAATACTGTTAAACAAAAGTGACCAGAACTTTATCACTTTCTTTCCTCCTAGCTTCAAAACTTTAACAGGAATACCATCTTTTCCTGGAGACTCTCCTACTGATTGAGTATACATCATCATTTTAAGAAGTCTTCTCCTGCTTTTTTAACTGTTAATTGTTGAGCCTCATCTACCTCTAACCTTGGCATACTTAAATGTTTCCAATCTGTCTTGATTTCCACATTTCTCTGCTTTATACAAATTTTCATAACATTTCTGAAATATCTGTAATACCAGTACATGATTTATCTTGTTATAGGATGCTTAAGTTTGGCAACAACCCTTTATACTTTCTGTTGCTTAACTCATTCTAACAGTTTTTGTGCTGTGGAGTTATCAAAAACAATTGCTTAACAGCAGTCTTTCTAAACTAATGCACAGTATCCCTTATTTTCTCTTTAGCACTCTGCAGTTGCACGTCTTCACATTCTGATATTGCCCTTATTTTACAAATACTTTAACTTTGTTAGCCCATGTAAATAATTCTGGTTAAGTTCTTAACCATGTCTCTTTCTTTTATTTCTGCCTTATTTGTAACTTCTACTTTCATTTTATTCCAGTCACTAGCTGTAACTTCTAAAGAAATTTCCATCTGTACTAATATCTCTCAAATAATCTCCACTACACATTCCTTACATTCTTCTCATTTTAACACGTAGATAGGGAAGCAAACGTGTCTCATTTTTACTTTATTACCCTGCATTTTTATCTTGGTTATTATTGGTACCAGATCTGAATTAGTTATTGGATGTGTATTGATGCTTTCAATTAAATGCACGTTCCAGTGAAATATAATTCTAGTCTAGCCCAGTTACTGTACCTTGGGGAATAATATGTATATTCTCCTGGAGTTTCTACTACTGAATTCATGTCGACCATACCAAATATTTTCATAATTATCATCAGAAGTCTACCCTGTTTTGTTAAATTTTCCTTTCTAGGTCCCCTCCAATGCATCTTCACTGTTGCAAATCAAGTTTCAGTCCCCACTTATGAGCAATATTCCCTGCAAACACTGGTTATTTCTCCTAAAAATTTCTTAAGCTCCATACTATCAGTTTTATATGGAAGATAAATGCATGCCAGCATACTCCTCCTCTTTTACCAGTAGCCCCTTACTACCACAAATCTAAAATTCTTTTTTCTCGCTTCTATCACTACTGCAGCTCCTCTAAAAATGGATATAAATATTTCCTTTTTCCTGTGTCCCTGATATTCTGCTGACTATCAGTCCTGAAATCCTTTCTTTATCAAATTCACATGCTTACTTCTTTCCAAATGTGTCTCCTGTAGGACTGCTCTTTGCATTCTGCTTTTCTTAATATAATTCAATACTGTTTCCTTTTAGTGTACACCTGTGAATCTTAAATTTCAATTTCCAGCTTTTGTGTTTAATTCACCCACTAACATTTGGCAGTTTGGTCCTTTGTACAGTAGTTTCTTGTCATCTCCATTTGAACGTATGTCATATTTTACAAGATTTTTTTGTTTTACTGAAAACCATCAAAAACACCCTCAGAACACATCCATAACATAACTTAAATCAAGCAGAAAAAAATATGTACATCTTCAAATAATTAAGTTTAACCTTCTTGGGATAAACAATTGTCCAAAATCAACAGCTGCACCCACAGTCATTATCTAACTTAAAATTAAATTATCCATGCAAAAGTGCATGTTACAGCCTGTGTGCTCCTACTTACACTAATTGCTTTCTGTTCTTTCATTATCTTTATTCCCCTCCCAGATGTGAAAAACATTTCAAAAAACATTAACTTTTAGCCTTAAGAAAAAGTGTGCTGGATATCTTTAAATAAAACTGAATTATGCACTGTTCTAGTAAATGTGTTGAAGTATTCATGTACCAGGAAAGCTATCTCATATTCATTTCCAATAATTTCAAACATTATTTTTTACAAAGCTGCTTGCCATTGCACCTTTTCATTTTACATTTCTCTGAGTAAACAATGTCTATAACTCTTGAAATGTATTGCCTGCACCTGTAATCAGCTTGTCTCCGTGGCAACATAAGAACAGAATGTACAGCTGTCTTCAGATGTAGACTTCTGAACTCACACTGAGCATTTATTTGCTAAAGGAAAACAATTTTCATTACATTCACAGTGTTATCTTATTTTTAAAACCCTCATGCTTACACAAATAACCTATTAGATTAAACTAAGGGCATTAATCTAGACATTCACCTATGCAAAAGTAAGAGAAGACATCTCAGTTTCTAAATTTATCATAATCAGTGTGCTTTTGTACCCCATTCCCCACACAGCAGCCCAAGATTACTGCATAGTAATTTAGTCATGCTTTTGTCCAGCCTTTCTTCTCTTTTTACATTGTAATGTCCACATTTCTTAAAACTGAAAAAATACTTGTTTACTTTAGTATCTTTATCACATACTCAGTCATCAAAAATTATGTAATATATAACATATATTTTATATCATGAAAATGTTTTACACAAATATGAAGAACAAAACTGTTTTTGTTTAAAGTTACTGTGTTTTTTTTTCATTTAAGTGTCTTTCCAAGCATTACTCTCATGAAGTGAGGTATATGCTTTTCAGTCCCCCCAAGTTTAACAAAATCAATAAAAGTCAAATCCTTCTCCCATTCCAAATAAGGAATGGGCCTCCTTGAAATCTATTACATGTATAGATCTGCAAACGTAGGACTGCACACATATTTGCTGACCTCACAAGAGCCAGATGTAGTGAAAGTTTTGAAACATGAGGAGAATAAATCTAAGATGACTTCTCTGCTTAATTAAGCAGAAGCATATCGGCATCAAGCAGGAATGGAAATCAAACCAGAAGTAGATAAAACTCAGGCAGCAACTGAATGTGCCAAAAAAACAAAAGAAAGAATATAAGGTGAAGGACTGGATGAGAAGACAAGAAATGTGGAAAATCCATAAATATAGTTGCAAGTATAGGAAACTTCTAGAAGAACCTCATGTTGATCAGGATCAAACACAGGAATGGTTAAGGACAGGCAAATTCAAACCAAGATATGAAAGGTTAATATTGGTGGCCCAGGACAGTGGGCTACAAACATGTTGCTTTTCAAAGTCCATTGAACATGTGGGAGAAGCATTCAAATGCAGGTTTTGTAAAACAGAATTGGAAACAGTTGCATACATCTTGCTCGTTTTGACATACTAATGGCAGAAGGCTGTATACTGAAAGGCATAACAATGATGTAAGACTGTTACACTGGAGATTGTGCAAACATTATGGTACTGAAGTGGCTGAAAAACACTGGAAACATGAGCCACAAAGCATCATAGGAAATGATGAAGTCTACATCACATGGGATCACCCATTACCAACAATTCAAAAGACAGATGCTAGAAAACCAGATATAGTGGTCCATGAAAAGAAGACAAAAGTTGCATTGATCATTGAAATTGCCACATCCAGTGACTACAGTGTCTTGCATACAGAGAGACACAAAGTCATAAAATATCAGAATTTGCAAGCAGAAATGAGGGCAATGTGGAAGAAAGATACCCAGACAGTTTTGATAGTAGTAGGAGCAATGGGTCTTATATAGAATCTACAGTCATATTTAGATATGTTACCAATACATGTAACCCCATACGAATTGCAGAAGGAGTCATTACTGGGCACATTGCAGGTGCTGCGAAGAGCACTTCTGTCTGACATCAAAGACTGAAACAACACTAATTTCATAAATGTTAATCAAACTTTGACTTAGGAATGGGGTCCATTCCCATCATGGAATTAGAAACCCAAAAGACTTGGAGGAATAAAAAAAGCCAGAAAATATAGAAAATCTCCTTTCTAACAGATTTAGCTCCAGTTTTATCCCCCTCTCACTCTCAAGCCACTCCTCAGGAAATATTCATAAACATATCTCCCCTAACTGTTTGCTAGAGAACAGTTCCTCAATATACTCTACACACTCTAAGGCCAAGAGCACTGCATCAATAAACCCAGATAATATCCGAAGATGCCTCCCTAATAGCAATGAACCTCAGACTATTAGAATCATTATCTAACCATAGCCTCCAGACAGGCTTTGTGCCAAGTGAATGTAGGACTGCAACTGTCATCCCTCTGCACAAGGCTGAGCCATCCACAGACCCATAAGTCTGATCATATACAAGGCCATGGAAAGAATTATCATGGAAAAAATAAATAATGACATTGGAAATCTTCACTCAATGGATCCATCTGGGTTTGGTTTTGTCAAAGCAGGTCACGCCTACTCAATCTCGAGGACTTATTTGAGAAGGTCATCAAAGCAATGGATGAGGGAAAACAGTGCATACTGCCTACCATGACCTGGCTAAAGCTTTTGACACAATTCTTCACTCTGGTATTGTTGACAAACACAAAAAATTAGCTATAAACCCCTATGTCATCTGCTGGATATCCAGCTGGCTCAAAGATATGACCCAAGAAGTTAAGTAGGGGAATCTACATCCACAGAGGCCAGTCACTATTGGAGTCCTTCAAGGTTCAGTACTGGAGTTACTCCTTTTTGGCATATATTTCTCTGAGGTCAAGGGCCTCTGGATGACAAAGTTTGCAGATGACTGCAAAAAGGGTGCAGTCATAGAGCCCCCCCAATGACACAAACACCCACCAAGAATGCCTGACACAGACAAATAACTGGTGTCAGTCACAGATTAAAAGTCAGTGTCAGAAAATGCATAACAGTATCCTTTAGGAAGACAGCTACCATTGGAAACTACCACACTGACAATACACCCCTAAGAGTAGACCCAGTGCTCAGGAATCTGGGAACGCATATAAACAGAAACCTGGCCTTTGACCATCATGTGTTTATAGTGGTAAGGAAATTATTCTATATTATACTTATAAACAAGGATATGGCATCAAGGACTGAGGATGTCAATGTTCAGCTGTGCTCTTCCTTCATCAGATCAATCAATAGGTTCAATGCCCCCTTCGGTATGTACCTGACTAGGCATAAGCAACAACCGGAGCATCCACAGAAATTCCTCACAAAATGAATACCAGGTGTAAACAGCATGTCCTTCTCAGAGTGCCTCCAAACCCTGACTCTGTAATCAGTATCCTACAGGCTGCTGAGACATGATCTATGCCTGGCCTTCTACGCATTCTCTAATCCCACTCTGATGGACCTACTGTACATCAGCAGAACAAACGGTACCAGATTTACTCCATCCAGGGTCCTAAATCACACCTGTAATACAAACAGGACATGCTGGAGAGATAGGTATATGTCTCAGAGACTACCCTTTCTATGGAACAGGCTTTCCATCCATGTCAAACAAAGCTCTTTCCTAACCCATTCACTGCGAGCATGTAGATGGAGAATCAGAAATACACCCCTAGTCTGACACCTATGTCTCTTATAGATAGTGACAACCTGTAAATCCTTGATTTACCATGTCCGAGTATACATATATATCCATAGGATTATAGAAAGTTACTAGGCTTTTGGCCATGAGGCCCTTACAAGCCTAGCCAAGAATTTAGCTCATGTTCCAACAAGTCAGCATATCCCATAAAATTATAGAGTATCAACATGCCAAATACATTTGGGAAGCAAGGTTAGGCTTAAAAAGAACCCCCAGAGGTCGCTAACCTAGTAATCACCCAAGAACCTATATATCCTGTATTAGTGATTCAGTGGGATAAAGCCCTGATCACAGCACAGGTGACCCAATTTTGAGTAGCAGCTTAGTGCAGATAAGGACATTGGGCATTCTCATGCTGGGGAAGGACAGACAGTGGCCTCCGCTCAGCTTGTGCAACCCACTGCTCTAATGATAGGGCCTCAGTTGGAGATCACATGTTCGTCATTATGCATGCAGACAGTTCAGGGAAGATGTGGACAGTGATACTCAGGAGACAGTGGGACAACGATCTTACAAAAATACCAAACATTAGACTAATGGCAGAGTAGGGCAGCAGATGTCTTGTGAAGTTTTGCCTAGTAGTATTGCCAGCCTATTCTCATGGTGTGCAGTAGATTGATGCAGTAAGTATAGAAGTTTTAATATTAGCTATAGCTTTACTTCGTTATGTCATATATGCATAAAAGTTATTAAAATAGACAGTTGAGTCGAGTATATTTAAGTAGAGACACACACAGACGCTGCTTGCATTTCAAGAGTTTACTGAAGATTGATTTAACCCCCTAAGGTGACATGATGTCCACCCAGTTAGTTGCAGCCTTAAAGGACCACTATCAGCAGAAACTGAAGAAATAAATATTTTTTAGCTTGCCATGAAGCTCTACACAATCCAAACCTGCCAGGAGTTATAGTTACGAGTTATAAGAGTTATAATTATGGCCAGTCTTTTTCATTGCCCATGTAAGTGATTTTACAGGAAGCCTGGAAGGAAAAAGGATGCCCTTTTGATGATGTCACAATGTTAAACAACAAGATCGATGCAAATAAAATGGAAAAAGGATAATAGATTAGATAAGACTAAATAAATAGACTGAAATAAGAAAGCTTAAATGCAATGCAAAAAATATAGAAACCTGGAAAATAAATACACATTTGAAGAAGGGGAATATTAACAGCAACAAAAGACAAAAAGAACTGAAAATAGTCATCAGATGAGGTTAAGGTAAGCAATATAAAGAAATATCACTGAGAAGAAATTAAGTGATTATCATGATTTACAGATACCTTCTGATATTCCAGTCTACAGTATGATGTGCAGTTCTAGGACCTCAAAAATATAACGAGATACATTGGACTGATACAAAAAAAGCAAGAATTCCTGAGCAGATGTATACAAGACCTAGTCAGAATGCCCCTGACAAAACAGAAATGTGTTTATAAAAGCACAAGCTGTCTTCTGCTTTTGATGTGTGGCCTGGCAGCATGACACAGACAGGTATAGCTATGACAATGACCCAGATGAATCAAGTTCAATTAACAGCTCAGATGCTACAGGAGTTAGGTGAGGAAGAATGGGAGTGAGCAGTCAATGTTGTATTTTCATCCTGGAGTGAGGGAGGCAGTCTGGCCTAATGCAGTGTCAACACCTACTAGTGATAGTGATGTATGACATGAAGTATAAGGGCTGGGGGTGTGTTCTTGGCCATGCCAAAACTTATTTGCTTGATAGTCTTTATGGAGTATATACAGGAAAGTGCACTCCTGCAGATGAAGGTGTAGCAGTCCAGACAGCTCACATCAGCCTACAGGAAACAAACAGACTGATCAAATACTAGAGATGTGATGTTTCACAGACAGTAAAGGGAGTAAAATGTATTTACCTATTTATTGCTCTTGTTTACCTGGAAAGTCCAACCTAATGGGTGAAAACCCCTTTTTCAGCAGAGACTCATGGAGAAAAGTACCACATATAGTACTTAAAAACAGAAATGACAAATTAATAATAGTAATTAATAGTACAAAACATATTCCATTTACAGAACACCATTACTATCAACAACAGCAATTACAGTACAATACATATTCTAGTTGCAGAACATAATTACAGTTATACCAGCAGAGTACTTAGTTTCAGTTTATATTACTGTAAGTGGTCTCTAGAAGAATTATGATCTACAAGTACAAATAAGCAGGAAAAGAAAACTGCATGTATTTATTTATTGACATCTGATTACCAGGAAAGTTTGACTGGGTAGGACCCCATTTTCTGTGCAGGCCTGGGGCAAGAATCTCCAACGTATTGCAAAACATTTTAAGAACAATAATTTTAGAATCTTTAAAAATAATACAAAAAACAACCACAGTTTAAATAATACCAAATTAGACACAATATGAAAACATCAGTTAAGAACAGATACAAGTTATATGACAATGATTTAATCCATCCATCCATCCACTCCTATTTTTGCATTTAATATGTAGAGAAATTTTAACCAGTTTATATATATAAAAAGTAAAGCTAAGTTAGTATTATACAAACACAAATTGCAATACGAAGTGAGAGAAAAGCAAGCTTATGGTATATTTAGACAGAAAGCCATGGGAGACAAATTCATAGAAGTAAGAAAGTGAGTGAAGAGGGGATAAGGAGGTGTAAACTAAGAATGGGTATGTAGTTTATTCTGTTGTTGAGCAAGAACAGAGCCAGCTTTTGTCTAGGAAGTCTTTTAGAATGGTTTTGAAGGATGGGAGGGAGGATATTGATCTGACATATACAGGTAAGGCATTCCAGGCCTTAGCAACATGATACGAGTACAGACAATTCCCAGCAGATACGATAGGTTTGTGGACATACAGGAGTTTTTGGTCACTGGATCGTAAATATGGACTGGGAACAGAGTTCTGCAGAATGTTATTCGGTGCTGGAAAAGCAGAACAGATTTGTTCATTTTCCTAAATGCCAAATGAGTGAGTTGGATGCAGAAAAATAAAAGTCGCAGAGTACAAAACGGAATTTTCTAGCTACATCCCTGCATATGTATGTATATTTATATATGCTTCAGCAGGTACCTCATTTAAGCCCCAAACTGTAACAATGATAGAATGTGAATTAATATACATTTTCTGAAGTAAAATAAGTCTATAACTGCAAGTCTCATTACTTATTACGTGTAATTCTGCACCTTTTTTCTACAAGTCATTAACTGTAGGAGGACCAAGAGGGACATAGATCATATTTGAGTCAAAATCAGAAACAGTTGAAACGTATGCGTGTTTTGCCCTCCAGCTAAAATTTAGTGGACAGGATTAAAGTTTTAAGATGCTAATACACTACATCCTATGGGCATGGCTTTGATTCCTTTAGTCTACTATTTGCCTACTGTGTGATTGCAAGCAAGTCACTTAATCAGACAGCTCTCCTGGGTTGTTCCTGAAAAGCAGTATTTTGCCTACAGTGTTTATTTATTTCCAGGATAGTCCATTGGGTCACGAAAAGCCCGTTTTCAATGGAGTCCTGGGGAGAAAAGCTCCAGAATAATCTTCTTCTTCTTTCAGCTTTTTCCCGGTTAGGGGTCGCCACAGCGGATCATATGTCCGCTCATGATTGGCAGTGGAGTTTTACAGTGTTGGGTTGCCAGCCTGGCACCCAACCTTCCACAGAAGGCACATACATGCACACACCAATACCTAGGGCCAATTTAGAGTGTTCAATCCACCTACAGCATGTCTTTGGGATGTGGGAGGAAACCGGAGCACCCAGGGGAAACCCATGCGACCACAGGGAGGACATGCAGACTCCGCACAGAAAGCACCCCAGCCGAGAATCAAACCGGAGAACCTCTTGCTGTGAGGCTGCAACGCTAACTGCTGCACCACCATGGCCACTCCAAAATAATACAGAAAAAAAGATCAAATAAAAAAATAAAACAGATACATAATAGTAAGACAAAGGATGCAGAATATCAAAAATAGAATACAATACATATAGCTGATACAATGAAAAGTTGTTAGAAGCAGGTCTCCAAAATACCAACGCGCGCCCACGCGCTCACACCCCCACACTTGGAGGCTAAAAATCACGCCAGAAAATTAGACTGTAGTTTACCCATTAAAGAGAGAATACATGGAATAAATAGGGGTCACCATCTACCACCCAAAACGTAGTCCCGAGTAGAAGACTTATTCGTGCAGAGTGACAAAATGTGAGGCTTTCTAATCACATCAAGTGACCTAACTACTCCGCCTCTATATATACTTTACAGCAACGCAGACAAATTGTTGAATAAGTTTGCCTCCGCAAGGATCCCACACAAGAAAGTACCAACAACTCCACTTTTACATTTTAGAAATTAAAATAATAAAACAGTAACTTTTTTTGCAGTGAATAGCTAGTTACAGTTTAACGAGACGACGGACCTTGCCAATTGTCTTACAATAGATAACTAAACGTCTCATTTAAATTTGAGGTAATCTCAGAGTAAGCTATTTTATCGCTCAGTTACAAATGATCAGTGCTTTGGAGACCCGGTTAATCAGCCACGTGATAGGCATTGGTTGGGGGAGTTACGATTTGAGGGCCTTTTGGGGTAGTTACTTGCTCTGCAAGACTGTTGCAGTGCATACACTATAAGGGACCTTTTCATTTCACTGATCGCTAGACTAGTAATAAACCGTACAATATGTGGAAAGTTGTGAAACAGACCACGGGATTACGGAAAAGTAGATGGTTCCCGACAACTGTGGGTCCTACTCCCCTTCGTTTCTTAAGCAGCAGTGTGACAGAGACTGATCGGTGAGTTTGTTTTGAGCTTGATTAAAATGCATCTTTTGCTAGAGGGAAGAGAACAGTTTTACTTTACTCTGAAGGTTCCAGTCTTTAAAGGCTACCGAAAGCTCTCAGTTACAGATAGTATTACATTGGTTCCCTGCAATGTTACCCTGTCGGAATAGTTGCAGGGAACAAGAAGCCTGATGTTTATTAATTGGTGTTTTCCAAGTGATTTTGCTTGTGAAAATAATATATATTCTTCTTAAACACTAATACGTATCTGATAGTATTTATTGCATTCCAGAAGGGTTCATTCTTCCCTTTAACCGAGTATAAGTCGGTCCTACCAGCTATTACAATAAAAATGCATTTTAAAACCAAATTCTGGCTGAAGCGAGAGACATAGTATATCTTTCTCTTAATACTGCTCACATAGTTAAAATATAGACATACACACACCCACGCGTACTGCAAACATATTTTGTACAAACTCGACTTTTTCATTATCTGGCCGTAAATCTTGGGTAAACACCCCGTTTGTTCCATTCTTTATCGGTACAGTAAAACAGAAACCTTCAGACAAATAAACTTCCCAAACCTTAAACCGTGCAGAATGTGAGATTGAGAAGGGTAGGCGGTGTACAAATTACCGGGGCGGGGCTGCATGAAAAACGCATTCGAGGCTGAACCTGCAATAACTTATAGGTAGCCTCAATATAGACAAGAACCGGTGGAATTTCATACATCTCAACCTCAATCAAAGCGCAATAAATGTGGACAAAGCCAAAAATGAAAGGGGCAAAACCCCCAAACTAGGGATAGGTTTTTAAAATATTGCTGGTACAAAAGTTAAAAAGTTACTATACTAACATGTTTTGTATTAGTATGCATTTTCTGAATTATATGAAACTCAAATTTCTGTCATTATTTAGTGACTTCTATCCACAATAATTTGACAGAAAACCACAGCCACCAAAGTTTTCCACTCCAGACTAACAAAAAAAAAAAAAGACTACCTGTGGGGTACCCACATTATACAAACACTTCCAAAGATTCTAAGCCTTCTGGACTTCCGTACTTGGGAGCTGTACATATGTTGTCCCATTGTTCCCTTGTAAATTTGCTTTTCCATTCTCTCTTCCCAATCTTTTCTAACTTCCTCTGATTCTTATACTTATCTTGCAATATTTTATCTGCCCTACTAATTATCCCTGTGTTAAGCACAGCTTCTGCTCTAGAATCAATTAAAAAATTTAACAGAGTAGGCCCGTCACTTAAGATATTCCTTAATCTTTGTTTATACTCTGATATCACTCCTGGGTATGTAAGGCAGTCTGTAGCCTGTTGTCCAAATTCGTCCTTCGCTTCATGTCACTCAACCTTTCCCTCTGTAGTTATTTGTTCCCAAAGTTCTTACAATACTTTCTGCTGCTTTATGGATATAATATTGTTCTCCATAAGGATCTGTATCAAAATCCCAGTCTCGCTCTCTTAATTTCTTGACCCCACCATCATCATCCTCCCTTTCCATTTTGAATTATAACCTTTTATTGTGTTATGAATATGAGCCTTAACTGTGTAGCTCTAAAATATCCCTTCAAATCAGGTAATCGTAAATTACCTTGTTTTGTTGGAAAGATCAACTTATCCAACTTAACTCTTGCCGTCTTCCCTTCCCAGATAAAATCATTCACTCTTTATTGCCCACGGCTTCTCCTCTAGTTGATAAAAATATGCCTGAGCTATATATAAAGCTAAAGGGAGTAAAAATATTTTCACTACTATTATCTTGCTATTCAAATCCATAAGTAGGAGCTTCAAGTTTCTCCATTTTAGTATCAACTTTTGTGTAGTATCTTCCCTCATATTCTTAGCTGTCATAGCAGATGTCCTTTAATCCATACTCCCAAATTGTCCCCATAAATATGGGCATTGCTGAACAAATTCATGTGTGGGTACATAATTTACAGCTAAAGTCTTTGTTTTATCTTCATTAATTTTGCATCCTGAAAAGACTTGAAACTGTCTCAAAATGTTCCACAACACTGAGATATCCTTTTCTGGATTTATCAGGTACAAAATAATGTCATCTACAGATAAAGCCAACTTTTCTTGATTGCCATGCCAATTATATCCTTGCATTTCTGAGTCTCTTGTTTTCTTTGTCAGTGTCTCTGAATATAAAGCAAAATGGGTAAAGAGGACACTCCTGCCTGGTTCCTTTGTTTCCTCTGTTCAAACACAACTTCTGCTAAGGAATCCTCCCACTTTAATTTTTGTCACTGATCCTTCATATATCCTCCTAATTAATCTTATTATATCAGGGAATGCAAATGCTTTCATTGTCATATTCATAAAATCCTAGCTTATTCTATCAATGTTTTGTCTACATCAAGACCCACTAACAACAGTGGTATTTTCTTACATTCTGATTCCCTCTGGATCATCATTGTTCTGTTAGTGTTGTCAAATGTTTGCCTCTACTCCACATGTTTGGCCATTCTTCATATAGATATAAACATTCATTTTGCAATCATGGTTTAAAATTGAAATGGGTCTATATGAAGATGGGTCTGAAGAATCTTTACTGTTTTTAGGTAATACAGCTACCACAGCTTTCTTCCAAGATGTTACTGCTTCCCATCCTTTTATGTTACTGTTAAAGAAAATCTTCCAGATCATTATCATTTTCTTCCCTCCTAACTTCCAAACTTCCCCAGCAATGCCATCTGTTCCTGGAGACTTTCCTAAAGATTAATTATAAATTGCCATTTTTTTATCTTATCCCGTCCTATCTTAACTGGTAGTTTTTTGCTTCATCTACCTCTAATATTGGCATAATTAAGTCTTCCATAAATATTTCCATTTGTGGTCTTTTTTATGTCTACATTTCTCTGCTTTATATAGATTTTCATAAAATTTCTGAAATATCCCTACCACTGCTACAAGATTTATAGTTATTTTTCTTGTCATAGTTTCTCTAAGTTTGGTGACAGCCCTTTTTACTGTCTGTTGCCTATGTCATTGTGCTAAAAGTTTTTGTGCTCTGGAATTATCAGAAATAGTTGCTTAACAGTAATCTTTCTAATCTCATCCATATTATCCAAATACTCCCGTATTTTCTGTTTAGCACTCTGCATTTGTGCCTCTTCATGTTTTGTGAGATTCTAGTTATTCTGCAGTATTTTAATGTTTGTCAGCTCCTCTAAGTAATCCATATTCTTTCTTAAACATATCTCTTTCTGTTTTATTTCTAACCTGTTTTTAAACTCTAATTTTATTTTGTCCCACTCACTACCAGTAACTTCTGAATATATTTCTGTCTTCCCTAATAACGCTTGAATAATTTCCCCTATCCATTCCTTAAATTCCTCTTTTTTTAACAGGTAGGTGGGAAAGCACCATGGTCTCATTTTTACTACATTACCCTGCATTTGTATCATGGTTTTTATCGGTGCATGATCTGAAATAGGTATTGGATGTGTTTCAAAGTTTTCAATTAAATGCACATGTTGCTGTGAAATATAATTTATATCTAGCCCAGTTATTGTATCTTGGGGAATAATATGTCAATTCTTTCCAAGTTTGTACTAGTGACTTCATGTCTTCCATACCAAATATTTTCCTAAAATTTCTTCAGAAATCTACCCTCTTTTGGTATATTTCTCTTCTAGGCCCCACTAATACATCCTCACTATTGCAAATCAAGTTCCAGTCTCTACCTATAAGTAATACTGCCTACTGAAAACTGGTTATTTCTCCCAAAATGTTCTTAAGCTGCATAATAGCATTTTTGGAGGAGTATAAATACTTGCCAGCATAATCCTCATCCTTTACCAGTAGCCCTCAACTACCATTAGTCTACCATTGTTGTCTTTTTCCCTTTTTCTATCACTATTGGAGCTCCTATAACAATTAGTGTAATTACTCATTTTTTCCTTTGTCCAAAAATAGCTGATGAATATCCATCATGAAATCCTCTCTTTATCAAATTCACATGCTTCTTTTCTAAATGTGTCTGCTACAGCATGACTGTTAGTACTCTGCAATTCTTAATATCATTCAGTACACTTACCTTTTTGTGTCTATGTATGGGCCATTCTCATTAAAATAATATGGATAGTGTAGCTATTATGATAAGAGGTTATTATTCCCACCTGTAATATACAACAGCTTTTTAAAATGTCTATTTCCAGCATTTGTGTCACATGCAACCATTAAAGTTTAGCAGGTTGATCTTTTAAAGACGTGTCTTGTCATCTCTGTTTTAACCTGTCACATTTTAAAGACTTTTTTAATGGATACCCTCCAAAAAAAAATCAAACATACCCCCATAACACCCCATAACCTCATAATTTAAATGCACAAAACTTATGTACATCTGCAAATAATGTGTTTTAACCCTCATTATGGCAACAGTTGTCCCAAATCAACAGCTGTACCCACAGGCATTACCTAAACTAAAATTAATGCAACCTGTGGTAAGGTGCATGTTACAGCCTGTGCTCCTACTTAAACTAATAGTTGTCTTTTCTTGTCTTATTTTTCTTCCCTTCCCAGATGTGAAAAACAGCTTGTATGCTTTCAGGAAACATTAATTTTTAGCCATAAGAAAAAGTGCACTGGCTATCTTTAAATAAAAATAAATTGTACACTGTTCTAGTAAGAAAGTATTAATGCTGCTATCTCTTAATCACTTCCCGTAATTTCAAACTTTATTTTTCACTGAACTAATTGCTATTGTACCTTTACTTTTTGCATTTCCCTCCGCAAAGAATAATCAGAACTCTCACGATTAATTGCTTGTACCTGCAGACAGCTCGTCTCCATGTAAAAGTAGTCAGCAATGAATCTTTGTAAATTTCACTCAGAACAGAATGTAAAACTGCTTTCAGCTGCAGACTTATTGACTCCCACTGAGCATTTACTAATGGGAGAAAAGCAAGCCAATATCTTTACAGGTGTAAGAAACTTGGCATTTTCCATGGCTTTCCTAATCTTATCTTATTTTTCAAGCCTGATTGCTTACAGAAAACACTTGTTTATAGCTTAAGCCAAGGGCATTAATGTAGACATTCACCCTTGTTGTTGTGACTTTCGGCTTTTCCCGGTTAGGGGTCGCCACAGCGGAACTCTGGTCCGCTAATGATTGGCAGTAGATTTTTACGTGACAAGTTGCCAGCTCTGACGCACAATCTTCAACGAAGGTACGCCCATTCATGCATGTCTCCACACAGAAGACGCTGTAGTTGAGAATCGAACAGGACAACGTCATACTGGGAGGCGACAACGCTACCGCAGCATGACCACCACAGTCATTCACCCTTGTAAAATGAGATAAAAAATCTCTTAATTCTACATATAACAAAAAATAGTGCCTTTTTACACCCTCATCCCAGTAGCCCAGTATCACAACATATTAACATTAAACTTGAATTTGTCCAGCCCTTTTTTCTCTTGTTATAGTACAAAGCCTATATTTGTTACAACTAAAAATGTGTTTAATTTAATATTTTTAACACATGCAATAGTCACTGAAGAGACTGCCCCCACACTTAAAATATGCCTGAATACACAAAACTGCTTTACTATGTATAACATGCCGTTTATATTGTAGTTTATTTTATTTTTAATTTCTTAACCAGGGTAGAGCATTGATCCTATTGAACTCATTTCAGTCTCAGCCTGGAGAAAACACAGTAGGTACATGTTAATACTGTATACAGAGAGAATGACAAAATGCAATATATACATATTAAATATCATAACTGAGTTGATGGTATAAAAGCAGTAGATGAATGACATATTTGTAGTGACTGAAAAAAAACACAGTATATACATTAATTAAATACAGAGTGCCATCAGAGTTGGCATGCTGAAGAAATTGCAATCAAAAATGGAATCAGAGCAAGGTACTTTAGAAGGAAGAAGGGAAAGAAGAGGTTAAGTTGTACGGCAAGAGCGATAATAGCTACATTTTCCTAGAGTCTTGAATGTGCTTTTATTTGTGAATGGAAAATAGGATAAGGGGAATGATCTTTAAAGAAAGAAGGAAGATAATTCCACACTTTGGGACCAAGGACTGAACAATCATGTTCTGTGCAGTGAAACCTAGTTTGGGAGGTTTGGAGGAGAAACATGAGTGGTTAAGATGTATAATGTTATATATTGGTGCATCTCTGAGTAGTCTAAAAGCTAGTGGAGGGAAGGTGTCATTCTTGATAAGTTTAAATAGTTGAGAAGCAAGTAGAAAGTCAGCACATTGTTTCACAAGTAGCCAGTTAACTTTTCAGTGTTTTTTGCAATGGTGTTCATTTCTTGGGGAGACCGTGATGAATCTGTAAATGGCATTTGAAATAGACCTAATAGTGGATATATCTTTTAGAAGCTGCACTTATTGGCAAGAGACAATATTATAACTGAGCCAGTAAGATACCTTTACCTTTAGTGTTTCTCAGAGTTTGGATAGGAAAGGGGAGATCCTATTAGCCTAGAGTAGGAAATAGTTGATTTTGTGTGTGTGTGTGTAGTCCAGATGGATTTGGGAATTTAGGAAGTTGTCCAGCCAGCCAAACTCCTCGGTATTTTTTAATGCAAAAACTTCACATTTTCTGAAAGCATACTAGTGTTATTAAGATGATAAAGGAATTTTAGAGGCCTGGAGATGGAAGTGATCATTGCCTAGTGCCAAAAAGCATTGTTTTTGTTTTAGAGGAGTTAATAGTAATTGTTTATCATTAGTCCATTGAATAAGGGCATGAAAATCTGCCTGAGTTTCGAGCTCAAGAGAAGAGAAAGAATGGTTACAGTGGAACAGGACCATGTCATCAGCATAAATTAGGATATTTAAGGATGTCTTGTAAGGTGTTTTGATTCCTAGGCACATTGGATATTTTCAGACTGGAGTGTATCAAATAGGTGACACATGGCTGTGTGTTTTGCTTGAAGTTGCTTTATCTATTCTTGTTTTGTTGGAAGTGACTTTCATTAATTCCAGCTGTTGAACTACTCACTGGATTTTCTATGTTGTTTCTGTTAAAACATAAATCATGGGTAAAAAAGCAAGCATCCAGGCAGAAATCTGTGGGTTTGAGTGGGCAGCTAGATGAGGGATTTAAACGGCAGCTTCGGGGACAGAATTTTCTACACTAGCCTGAAAACATTAGACTTGACAATATGATCAGAAACTAAACTGTGTTGCCTAAATTAGATAGATTGGATTATAACTCTAAACCCCTGTGAAACTGGAACTGCTTCTTCACAAGTTTTGCTACCGTTTGTTACCAGAAAGTTTTAACAGAAAATGCAAACTGAGAAGCACGTAAAATGAAATTTTTGGACACTACTAATAAGAACAAAAATTGTTTTACTTACTGTAATTTTTCCCCTTTTAGTGTCATAAACATTAATGACATAAAGTGGGGTATATGCCTTACAGTCCGCCAGAAGTTTAACAAAGTCAACAAAAGTCCAGTCTTTCTTGGGACTTCTAAGATGGCTGCACACTGATCACTAGTTTAATTTCAGTTCTCCTAGTGTGAAAAAAAAACTGAGAGCTACAGGATATTAACTCTGCAAGGTTTAGTAAATTTATTTACTGGCTAGTAAATACACTTCCTGGATGCCAGCAAAAAAGAAACCTAGAGACCCTGAAAGAAAATCATCTAGAAAGGTGAAGAGAAAACACTGACTGGGAAGAATCCTGCAGCTATTCAGCAAAAAGCATTTCAAGCTCCGTAGAGTTGATATGTTTTCTATTGCTTTTGCATAAGTGAATGTCTGGATTAAGACCCTTGACTTAATCTAATAACATTTTTTTTTCTGTGTAAGCAAACAAATGAGGCAACACTGAATGTAGTAAAAGGTGTTCTTTTAGCAAAGAAATGTTCATTGTGAGTTAAGTCTGCAGCTTAGGGCAGCTGCACATTTGTTATGTTTCCATGGAGACAAGCTGACTACAGGATCAGGCAATAAAAGCCAGAACACTTTTAAGGTTAAAACATACATGTTTTCTGGAAGCATACAAGGTGTTTTCCACTCATCATTTACCTCTGATCCCTCTGGTGTAGCACTTACAGCCACTGTGGACTAGGGTTAACCATGTTCTCTGAGTTTGTTGGTGTTTCTTCAGTGGACAAGGGAGAGCCACTCTTCTTGGTCCTGGGAGAGGGAACAGGGAAGATTTCTCTGTTGTGTCAGAGCACTTTGCCAGTCCCTGGGGAAGCAGCTGCTGCTATTAGTGACACCATTGGCCCCATTTTCTTGTCAAAAACAAACAGAAAACCAAGCCTGTATCTACCTTTCTTTCGATAGGAGTAGTTTACTGAGTTTAGCCCAGGGTTTAATTCAGGCTATTGACTCTTATTGTAATGTAGTTTCTGATAAAAGAAAGAGGGATTCCTCTTTTCCTGAAGAGATTCATGATTCTGAATCTGAACAGGAAGATGCAGGGGCAGATTCGGGGTTTTTATTTCAGATTTCTGATTTAGACTCCGTGAAGAACTCAGTTTCTGATTCTCCCTGTAGGGGTTTCTCTTTCTTTGAGTATTGCTAGAATGTGCCAGTGTTTTCAGTGGGAGTACACTGAGGTTTGTCAGTCCCTCAGAAAACACTGAGTTGTTACAGAAGGATTTTCCAGAGCCTGCACCAATTCCTCCTGTTCTGCTTCTTTAGAGGATGCATGTGTTATTGCTTGCAGTTTTTCCGGATAGTCAGTCAGCTGCCCCTAAAAGCCAGATATAATGTATAAAGTTCCTCAGTCTTTTAAATTTGTATACACCATTCCCAAACCTGACCCAGCAGCTATATCCTTAGTTGATCCCACTGCTGATAAGCACTTCATTTCAATTTTATCTGATAAAGATGGGAAAACTATTGATAGGTATGGGAAAAAGTGTATATGTTTGAAAATCATAGTTGCATAAGTTTGAATTGTCAGGCTAATATGCTAAAGTTTGATCTGACAAATTATGATAGTATGAGGAATGTCTGCAGTTTCTTCTTGTGAGGAAAATTTGCTTTAAGTAAATTAAGTTTCTTCTATTGCACAGGTCACTACTCATTATTTGCAGTGTGTGTATGACTGTGTTGATACTACATCGAGGGCTATGGCCACTGGTACTGTTTTAAGGAGGTTTGCATGGCTGCATTCTCAGAACACATGATGATAAAAACAGGATAAACAGTCTGAGCAGAATTCAGGTACACAAACATTTAAGATAAAATATTTATTTATTATTTATTTATTAAGAATGGAAAGGCTGGCCCAGATGACATACCTGTGGAAGCATGGAAGTGTTTAGGTGAAATGGCAGTGGAGTTTTTAACCAGATTGTTTAATGAAATCTTGGAAAGTGAGAGGATGCCTGAGGAATGGAGAAAAAGTATTTTGGTACCGATTTTTAAGAATAAGGGTGATGTGCAGAACTGTAGTAACTACAGAAGGATTAAATTGATCAGTCACAGCATGAAGTTATGGGAAAGAGTAGTGGAAGCAAGGTTAAGAAGGGACGTGATGATTAGTGATCAGCAGTATGGTTTCATGCCAGGAAAGAGAACTACAGATGCGATCTTTGCTCTAAGAGTGTTGATGGAGAAGTACAGAGAATGTCAGAAGGAGTTGCATTGTATTTTTGTAGACTTAGAGAAAGCATATGACAGGGTGCCTAGAGAGGAGTTGTGGTATTGTATGAGGAAGTCAGGAGTGTCAGAAAAGTATGTAAGAGTGGTACAGGATATGTACGAGGGTGGTGTGACAGCGGTGAGGTCTGTGGTGGGAGTGACAGATGCGTTTAAGGTGGAGGTGGGGTTACATCAAGGATCAGCTCTGAGACCTTTCTTATTTGCAATGGTGATGGACAGGTTGACAGATGAGATCAGACAGGAGTCCCCGTGGACTATGATGATTGCAGATGACATTGTGATCTGTAGTGAGAGTAGGGAACAGGTGGAGGAGATCCTGGAGAGATGGATATATGCTCTAGAGAGAAGAGGAATGAAGGTCAGCAGGACTAAGACAGAATGAGAGGGAGGATAGAGGAATGGTGAGGATGCAAGGAGTAGAGGTGGCGAAGGTGGATGAGTTTAAATACTTGGGGTCAGTAGTTCAGAGTAATGGTGAGTGTGGAAGAGAGGTGAAGAAGAGAGTACAGGCAGGATGGAGTGGGTGGAGAAGTGTGTCAGGAGTGATTTGTGACAGACTAGTACCTGTAAGAGTGAAAGGGAAGGTCTACAAGAGGGTAGTGAGACCAGCTATGTTATATGGGTTGGAGACAGTGGCATTGACAAAAAGGCAGGAGTTTGAGCTGGATGTGGCAGAATTAAAGATGTTAAGATTTGCACTGGGTGTGACGAGGGTGGACAGGATTAGGAATAAGTATATTAGAGGGTCAGCCCAGGTTGGAAGGTTTGGAGACAAAGCCAGAGAGGCACGATTACGTTGGTTTGGACATGTGCTGAGGAGGGATGCTGAGTATATTGGGAAAAAGATGCTAAGGATGAAGCTACCAGGTAACAGGAAAAGAGGAAGGCCTAAGATAAGGTTTATGGATGTGGTGAGAGAGGACATGCTGGTGGTTGGTGTGACAGAGCAAGATGCAGAAGAGAGGAAGAAATGGAAACAGGTGATCTGCTGTGGCGACCCCTAACGGGAACAGCTGAAAGAAGATGATGATGATGATTTATTTATTTGACATTTGTTAACTGGATTGGTCCATCTGAGACAGAGGCCCATTTACAGACAAGACCCAAGGAGAAAAGTTCCAAGCAAAATACAGTCATGACAAAAAATATAATATGATGGTAAAAGTACAAATAGTGCAACATAGAGATACAAGGTGCAGCTCATAACACAATGAGGAATGATAAGGGGATTCCAAAAATGTCTCAAACCCCCCACACACAGTCCAAAAAGTCTGAATGTTCAAGAGACCTTGAGATCCACTCCCACCTTGGCTCCTTTTTTCTTCCAGAAAGTCTGACTCCATTTTTCTCTTTGGCAACAGATTGTTTTAGATAAATGGGTTATGAAAATCATTTATCAAAGTTACAGATGGCAGTGGGAGGAAACTCCTCCTTTCCAAGGAATCAATTATTCCTTCTCCTCCTCCAGATCATGCTCTTTTGTTTCCACCTCTTCTTCATCCCGTTGTGACAGAACCAATTCCTCCTCCCCAGTTGTGGAAGAGTTTTTAGTAAGAATATTCCTAGTGCCAAAGAGAGAAAATTGCTTGGAGAGAAGTTCTGGATCTTTCTTTCCTAAACCTATTTGTGATAACTGCCCAAATTCAAAGTTGTCACGTCACAAACTATTATCTCTTATTTGTTGTTTAAGTTTCCTGGTAACACTATCACATCCCTATTCATCCAGATTTCAGGTGTTTCTTAAGGTTCTTTGTGTCTGGATCACTTTATCAGGACCATTCTCCAGGGGAATCCTGACTCTTCTAGCTATGGTAATCTACCATTGTAACTAAGGCTATTGCAGCAGTGATCAGTATGACAAACATAGTACAGTTGTGTAATTTGAATTTGCCTTAACAGTTGATGTTCAAATGATCACTGCTACAGTAGCTGCTGTCTCCATCCACCCTCTTCTTTTTGTGTGTGGTTTTTATGCCAGGTTGTGGACATTTTATTTTTTGTTGTTCCTAGCTTTATACTTTCAGGACTCAGCCTCACTTTCTTTGCTGGTAGGAAGTCTGTGAAGGGTTTTGCGGTCAAATTTATCTCTTAGTCAGCTCAGCACGAGCTACTTGATAGTTTGGTCATGTGAAAGGTGTCCTGAGCCTTTGGAAGCTGGCCAACTGTTTTATCCTTGCAGGATATAATCCATACAGCTGAGGCTACTGCAGCAGTGATAATTTGAGCATCTACTGTTATAGTAAGTTCAGCTTACACAACTGTTCTTTTCTCTATTTGTGTCCGCTAAGCGTCAGCAGAGTCTCTCTAAAATATAATAATAAAAAAGTGCAATAATAAATCTTGTATAGGGACATTATATATCTCTGCTAGTATTGCAGATTGCAGACAGGTTAACAGTAGACTGTATGCTTAAAACAGAAGCTTAGTAATATTTGGGATCGAAACTGACTTGGAAGGAACAACATTTTGGAGATTAACTAGTTAAAGGCATGTTGAAAGTTCTCCTATTTTATGCACAACCAAGGGTCAAGTTTATCAGGGAAAGTTAGAAAGTGTTGTAAGCCTGGTGAACAGGCTGTTTTCTTGCAGACTAATAATGTACAGTAAATTCATGAAGTGTCTGCTATTCTTATAACTTGGGCTCTGTTTACTGCCAGTTTGTCAAGTGCTGGAGGCGTCATAGCAAGCAAGAAAACAACACTTGACAAAGAGCACTTTTGATATATGGGTTGGCTCACTGTTTCCTGTAAAGTTCTGGCACTGGGAGTGAAAGTGTGTGTGCAAGTGTTGGGGTTAGACAAATGGAAAGGGAATGGGATAGATTTAGTTTGTGCATCTGATGTTCAGTATTAGATCACTGTTGCATAAACCCAAGCTACTGGGATTGTATCCTGCCAACAGTATGACCGACTAGAGGGCACCTTCCACATGCTCTGACAGAGCTTCAAATAAAAGGCAGAGTGCCAAAAAACGTCATAGCTTTCATGCCAGTGTAGTGCTCTCCTTCTGTGGGCTTCATGGAATTGATGGTCGACCAGCAATCCTTTAAGGCGGGGACATGTAAGTCTCCTGCTGGGGAAAACCTTACACTGATTATTTTTTATGACAGAAAGATAGTGTTTTTTATTCTGTGAATTGTATATGTTTTTGGCTGAGACGAGATTTGCCAGTTCCTTTGGATTTCTCTACCTGTCTTTAAGGCTTCCTTCATGGTTGGATGAATGGAGCAGTTACCGGTTTCGTCAGTTCTTTCTTCCCTATCCAAAATAAAAGAAAGTTGTCAGGGATACTTTGAGTGTCAGTCCAGCTGCTTTGCCTCAGCTGCCAATTGATAACTCTGTTGTATCTGTTCTTCGTTCCCCAGACTGCTCATTGTTTTTTAAGTCCCTCTAATGTATCACCTGCAGCTAGGAAGGACTGGGGATAGTCACATCCTTTGTGGCTGTAGGGTAGTGAGCGAGGGAGAACTCCTCTTGTCATTTTCTGTGGAAGGGGTGGGTGTTGGCATACTGCATAGTCAGGAAATGGAGTCTCAGCCCTAGGAAAATATGTCTGCCTTGGGTCGATATTTATCTAGGAAATCTCCCAGGAAAAGAAAACAGAAAGTAAAAAAAAAATACATGGCTTTTCCTGCATCTATTCCTGTGGACAGCGAAGACTTCTCAGGATTTGCCATGAATTAATTTCTGCTTTTATTGTGCAGTTACCGCTTCAGCGTAGAAAAGAAAAAGTTCCCTCTGTTTTTGATTCTGATTTTCATTCAGAAGAGCAGGGACTGGTGGGTGACTTTAACTATCACTCCATAGACTGGGAAACTTGCACTGTCTCAAATACGCAAGCATAATTCTTCCTGGACTTCATTAACACAAACACCCTGCAGCAGATAGTGCACACTCTGGCCAGGGAATCAAGCATACTTGATCTGGTACTCACCAAAATGAGCGAGTGTTGCCTCCCTTGTCAATTCCTCACTGGTGAAGTCAAATCACAAAACTGTCTCCTTTGAAGTAAAAATCAACCTGGAAAACCCAGCTAAACTAGTCATGGTTAGGAACTGTTTTAAGGCAAACTACATTCTATTAAGTGACAGTTTGTCAAAATTCAAGGTTCCCCCAGGTCAGAGACCACAGCTGCCTATGCAGAATTATTCACAGAGTACTTGCACAGACATGTGGATGGCTGCATAGATACTGCTCTACCCACCAGAAGCAAACTCAAAAGAAACAACCCCAGTGGTGGAATCCTCACCTAAAAAGAGTATATAGTTAAAGAAAAAAACTCAAGGCCAGAATTGGGAAGAGCAACTCCCTTAAAGAAAAGTGCTCTCTTATATAACTAAACAAGACACTAAGAGGTTTAATTAAGTCCAACAAGGCCAACTACATGGCCAGGCTAGGCTTTCAGGCTAAGGACAATCACAAGGCCTTCTTTAGCTGTGTCCAGAACCGTAAAGGTATCACAAAGCGATGTGCTGCACTGGTGATGAGCGGTACCACCTTCACCAATCTACTGGCTAGTAAATTCAGCTCAAACTTTACCCCCCCACTCCACCCCAGCTCCTCAAGGTGAAATCCTCCCAGCATACTTCTTCCAACTATTTACAGGAGCAAGGTAGTGGAGACACTCGGTAAAGCCAAGAACACCCCTTCTGTGAGTAACGACAACATCCCTAGTTGCCTCCTGAACAGTCTAAAACATGATCTGTCAGAACCACTTGAGGCAGTCTTCAATTACAGCATTAAAAACAGGCTTTGTTCCAAGTGAATGGAGGACCACAACAGTCATTCCCCTCCACAAAGGCAGAACAACCGACCTAGGGAACTACAGAACCACAAGTCTAACATGCCTATTATGCAAAGCCATGGAATGAATTATTATGGAAATGGTAAACAAGGACATTGGCAACCTTCAAACACTGGACCCATTCCAATTTGGCTTTAAGAAAAGGTTGTACCTATTTCACCTGGCAGACTTCTCTGAGAGGGTCCCCAAGGCAATGGATGAGGGTAAAACAGTGCTTACAGTGCATCTGGGCCAGGCTAAAGCATTTGATACAGTACACCACTAGGGCATTGTTGACAAGCTCTGTGGGCTAGGCATAAACCCATATATAACTTACTGGATTGCCAGTTCGCTCGCAGACAGGACCCAAGAAGTCAGGATCAGTGAGACCACCTACATCAAGAGACTGGTCATTAGCAGAGTACCCCCAGTCTCCATGCTGGGCCTGCTCCTGTTTAGCATCTACTTCTTGGAAGTCAAGGGTAACATTCAAGGCCTCTGGCTCACCAAGTTTGCAGATGACTTTAAATTGGGAACTATTATAGAACCCTGTAACCAGAAATCACCATCTTGCAAGAGGGTTTAACACAGTCAAATGACTGGTGCAAAAGCCATGGCCTAAAACTCAGTGCCAAAAAATGCATTGTAATGCCCTTGGGAAACTGTCTACCCAAGTTAATTACTCCATTGATAAAACACCCCCTAAGGGTCGACCCAGTAATAAGGGATCTAGTAACCTATAACCTATGCAGACAGCTGTCTGGCCTTTTACCAACATGTAACTAAGATGGTAAGAAAATCATTTTGTTTTGCTCTACCTATAGGTAAGGTTATGGCATCCAGGTCCACGGAAGTTCTAGTACTACCTTACTTGGCCCTCATCAGACCTATCATTGAGTACAACACCCTGTTTGGGAAATACCTAACCTGCAACAGTTGGAATGCCCACAGAGTTTTCTCACCAGGAGAATTCAGGGCATGATCACCCAGTCCTACACTGATTGCCTGTGTGTTCAGTCTCCTACTGACTGCTGAAAGGGGATCTATGTCAAGCTTACAGACTTCCTCAGACCCAGCCCTGATGAATGTTTTGCACACGTGCAAGAAAATGACACCAGAAATACTAAATCCAGGGATATGAACTTCGCTTGTTACATAAACAGAACATGCTGGAGAGTCTGGTGTGTCCTAAAAGATCCCCATGTTATAGAATAAGCTTCCTGTCCATGTATGGCCCTATTAAAATAAAACCTTGACAATTGGATGGGAAATTTTAACTTTGCTCCTGCTCTGGCCCCCATGTCCATTATGGAGAGAGGCCATCAATAATAAAAGTATTATCCTAACTAGACTCCCCCCACCCTCATGTCGCTCAGGAACCAAACTGGTTTGTGGTATGCAGTTAAGCTTGTAAGGACCCCAGTGTTTGTCAGCCTAGGAGCAACCTATGAACCTGTATATAGATGGTTGTCTTACATTTGCAGACTCTGTACCCAGTTGTTGAGATCCTTTGGCAAGTGTTCAAAATCTCCTACTGAGTTTGGGAGTTCAGGTAAACTTACGGAAATCTTCTCTCATCCCTTTTGTCAAAATAGTTTTCTTGGGATGGGTGTTAGATTATGTCTAGACAGAGTAGAGATGCACCTAAAGTTCTTCCTGAATATTTCAAGTTAATCTCTGGAATCTGTCAAGGAATATCTTAGGCTTTTGGGATGCATGGCTTCAATGATTGTTATGATTCTCTTAGCCAGACTGCACTTGAGAAATTCAGTGGTACCTCAGGTCAGTCTGTACTCGACATTTACATCATTTATCTTTTCGGATCCCTGTCCCGGGATTTTAAAGAGGGGTGTTCAATGACATTAAGACCAGTTCTCTTAGAATCTAGGTCACCCATTCTCCCACCCCACCTCCTCTTTTAGTCTGTCACAACAGATGCTTCAGACCTGGAATGGGAAGTAGTTTCAAAAGGTCTGAAAGTCAAGTTCCATAGAATAAAAAGTTGGATGAAAGCACATAAATGTCAGAGATGTAAGCAGTGATGATAAATGCTCTGAGAGCCATAAATCAGCTCTTGTCTCCAGGACCTCTGCAAGTTTTAAAGACCACACCACAGTGATATAGTACATAAACAGTGAGGTACCAGATTTTAATCCCTTTGTAGACTTGCTATGATAGAGGTAGCAACTGTGCTCACCTGCTCACTTTGATTTTTCAGGCTTCACACATTCCATCAGAGAAACAAAATTGCTGCAGACAAGCTAAGCAGGAAGGGAACAGATCCATATGATGGAAGCTGCATCCAGGAGTCTTCCAGGAATTGATCCAACTGTGGGAAACATTTAATCTGGATGTCTCCTTCAAAACAACACCATTACATAAATTCTGCTTCAGTGTTCCTTGCAGACAGGCTCGGACAACAGACTCTTTCTTATTCCCATCGATGGGAACTTTCCTTTATCCTTTTCCACTGATATTCAAGGGTCTTCTAAAGATTCAGAAGGACACCCGAAAGATAATAGTGGTGACCCTGTTTTGACCCATTCAGCAGTGGCTCTTCATTCTTTTGAATCTAGCAAAGGACAGTTGCCACAAGCTTTCCCACAGGCTGGATTTATTCTCACAAGACAGGGGTTGTTTGATACACCCAAACATGAAAATCTCCTTAGTTGACTGGCTGGATGGTAAAAGTTTGATTCTTTTTAGGCACCATTTTTGTTCTGAGGATGTGCTACATATGCTGAAGGAGGCCAAAAAACCTAAGTGGAAAAGATTTTCTAGTTGGTGCCTGTCCGAGGCCCAGGGCACTTTAAGACATGGTTATCTCTGGTTCTTGCTTACATGTGTGAGTTATTGTCCTCTGGCCTTTCTTACTATTCTGTCAAGATTTATTTGTTTCTCCTTTCTGCTTGTTGGCCCTAGATCTCCCCTTTCTTCCTGTTCCCATGCCAAACAGTTTTCAAAAGGGGTTTTATGTGTCTATCCATCTAAAAAAACAGGTAACACCTTCTTGGGATCTGCATTTTGAGCTAGAAGAGTTTACTCTTTTTACATTTGATCCAACTCATGAGACTGATTTGAGGTTCTTAACAGGGAAGACTGTTTTTTGGTTGCTATGACTTCAGTTAGATGTTCTCAACATAATAAGCCACTTCAGATAGGGTTGTGGCCCAATCCACCAGGGCTTTGACTTATTTTGTGGCTTTTTGAATGGGACCAACTCTAGAAGTATTCGAGCGGCAGTAGTTTGGTCCTCAGTACATAGTTTCACAAAGCACTTCAAAGTGAATTCCTTTTCCAGGTCCAGAACAGGCTTTGCTGGCACCGTTTTTATCTATTCATCTAGTTAGTTGGTTGGTTTGTTGGTTTTAGTTTGTTTGTTTACCAGGGTAGTACACTGATCACAGTAGACCATTTGCAGGTATAGGCCAGGTGCAGAAATAAAAAATAAAACAGAAATACTTCAGAAACATAGAGTAATCACAAAAGTATAGAGTTCCACAGGCATTTGAAGCACTGATCTAATATTCTTAGCAGAACAGAACAACAAATGTGAATTAATTGTAGTAGTGTATATGGGAGGAGGGAAACAACAAGTGAGAATGTAGGGTCAAAGTAGAAGTGGTGCAGGTGAGGGACGATTTAGGTGATGTTCCCAGTGGTGCAGGTAAGGGAGGAGTTAGGTGATGTGTATAGTGGAAAAGCACCTTCAGTCATCATTTTGATGGAGGTGTCCTTTGTGCTGTGCTTTAAAAGTGGAGAAAGAGATTTTTTTTAAGAGTAAGGGGGGAGGGATTGCCAGAGTGTAGGTGCAATAATGGAGAATAGTGGTTGGTGCAGTGCAGTTAGGTTTGGGGAGTCTTTAGTGAGGGAGTTAATTGGAAGAGGTCGCAGAAGTTGCAGGGTTTTGTTTATTATGAGGTTTGGCAGCAAGAGGTGGGGTTAGACCCCTGGATGAAATAATTTCAAAAGAAGAGACCCTAGGAGAGAGTGGATGGTGCAGTGGATTCTTAGACTCTGTTTTCATTGGACTGTAGAGTAGATGAGTTTTTAGAGGCTGTGGCTATGATGGAGAGCCCCTTATTCAAGTTGAACAAGGATGACTCCTTTGCCTGTTGCAGCTCTATCTTCTTTGGAAAGAAAATGAGATATTTTTCTAGGACAAAAATAAAAGAGAATATATCTTTTTCTTGCTGTTTTTCAGTGTGGTTCGGGAAGTTAAATGACTAATCCCACCATAAAAATGAATTTTTAAAGGCTGTGGTTGTTTCTTTTGGGGTACCATTGAGATATGCAATGTTGAGATTTTTAGGAGGTTTATCAGCTTTTGTAAGGCTCCAGATAGCTCAATTTTTGTTTTGGAGAGGTTTGGGAGCAGTGTGTGTTAGTTTAGCCAAGGATTAAGGGAGTGGATGTCTGACTGAGACTGAGTTTGAATAGATGAATATGAGGAACTGGATCGAAGGATAACTATGTCACCTGCATAAGGAGTGATAGGTTAGGGAAGTCAGTGGGTAGTTTGCTACTAAAGATTGAAAACAGTGGGGCAAGTATGGAGCCCTGAGACACTGCTTTGGTAAGGGGTGCTGGTGGTGATGGGAATGAATTCATCATATTTTTCCTCCTCTCTCTATGTTTCTAAGCTGTAATATTATATTCATCTGAAGAAGCAATAGTGTTGTCACGAAAGCGCTCACTTTTTACTTTCTATTTTGTTTAATAAATAGAGGTTTTTGCCCAGCCGTGTTGGTTCGGTACTTATTGTTTTTTACTTAAGGTTAGGGTTAGCACACATTAGTAAGGTGGTGCAGGAGGAGAAGTCCCCCTGCTCATCCTTACTAATATTTGCTAACCCTGTCTTAGCCTCCCTATCCATATGGCTGGGACCAACATGGAACTTGAGGATTTACTGGGGGTCTGTCTGGTGACATCTATGAGGGGGTATTATTTTATGCCCTACTGTGTTACTCCCTCTCCCTCTTGGTTTCCTGTGATATGACTGGGGGCAGATATATAATGGGGATGTGCAGTGCATCTCCCCACCTCCACAGCAGTTCAGCCTTGGTCTCCTCCCCATCCCCCCCCCTTAAGCCTATGTCTCCTAGTGTGACATTCCCAGCCATCACCAAGGATCGTCACAGGAGACTTCTGTAGAACCAACCAAATAACCACCCATCTACCGGGGATGGTAATGCCTATTACTTCCTGCTGCTCTGTCAGACACTGGTGTCACTAGTCGAACCCAAGTCACCTGACTGTAGTGGAGGCTTAATCCCTCTACACCACAGGACTGATACAGTTATCTTAGTTCAGAGTTTATGTAATCTCCATTGCTGCTGTTGTCTGCTAACTGCTCCTGTGTGTAAGTAAGTAGCTTTAATGGACAGCTGAAGTACCACTTCATATATGGACTTAACGTCAAAGGTATTTTTTTATATTGCTGAATATAGTAAGGAGTCTCACAGTTTAATATAAATATTACCAATGTTAATTTTCCTAAGATGTTTTCTAGACATTGGGTTCTTGTTCTCTGGCTTATGTTTGGGTTCATTAATTTCTAAGCTTATTGAAAAGGGATAGCCTACAGGAGACTGGTAGTTTGGTCCATTATGTCCTGTAAATGCTGTACTAATTCTGTCTGGTGGGTTAAACAAGTGTGATACAGCCCGCTAAGTCAGTAGTTTCAGCATTGCAGCTTGGACTGCTGTTTCAGTTTAGACTGGGTTAGTAGGCATAATTCTTCCACTTTATGTAGTCTGTGAAGAAAGTGAACAACTCTAGGTTAAATAGGGATTTAGAGAAGTAAACACTATGTTTATTTTTCTTACTGTGTTTTGAAAGGTGCTATTAAT